>NC_045634.1:35194447-35494447 GCF_009829155.1 Mustela erminea | reverse complement strand
TTATTACAAGTAGAATACTGCATTACATTGTATTTGTTTTTACCCATTTCACTCTTCTTACCATAAGGTCCTACTAAAACCACAGGTAAGGAAGAGATGGGATGAGGGTGTGTTTTTTCTGCTAGTATTTCCCTGGGATAGGACAGCTATGGCCCAAAAAAGTTTCCTCCCTTGTCTAGGGGTATAGACTTTTCTTGGAGATTTTTTTCTCTGTGCCTCTTGCTGCTTCTGCAACATCCTGTCTGTATATTTGGGAGACAGTAAGGAAACCCAGAAACTTACCAAACATTGCTCAACTTCTAAGGTCCCCAGATGCTTTGTTCTTTCCATTTCTCAGATGTTTTTTATGCTTGTTTGTTGTATTTTGTGGAATTTTAGATGTAAAGAGGAGGGTCTGAAAGGTATAATCTTTTACCACAACCTGGAATATTTTAAATTATAATGAAATGATCACTAAAACTCTAGTTGTTTTTTTTGCAAATGATAGATATATGTATTTTTTCAAATTCTCCAATGATGCTTGGTCTATTTACACATTTCAATACTTATGTTAGTGTGTTTATTTTTTGTTTTGTCAGGATACTATCTATTTGTTTTAGATTACTGCTTTTTAAAATGTTGACTCTCTATCTCATTAGTTTTTTGGATTTTTTTTGTTGTTGTTGTTCTCTCCCTTTATCCCTATGTTAAGTTCATGAGTGGTTCATTTCACTTATTTCTCTAAAAAATGACCTTGCAGATTTACTTATCATTTACTTTTATTTTTCTAATTTTCTAATTTTTAGTTTTTCCCTTCTTAATTCCCTTCTCCAATGTGCTTTGCTGCTGCTGCTGTTTATTTAAATACTTTTACAATTCCTTAACGTGTGATCTATGGTCTTTTATCATTTATCTTCCGTTTTGTTAATACCAACACTAGAAAGCTGTCATTTTCATCTGACTCCAATTTTGGCTATACCCTACAGACTGCTTTCTTTCGTGTCACTTCCTGAAACACTGACTGCAGTTTTAAACCCTCTGAAGAAGTGATATGAGAGTACAAATATTTCCTCCCAAGCAGGCCATTTATATTTATTTCTGACCTCTTTATGTTATGTATAGGGACAGTCCCCTATGAAATTTTACAGTGTAAACCTAAGACAGTCTTTGTTGCCATGACTAAACAGTCCATGAAAAGTCAAAATATGTCTTCCTCACTTAGAGATGTGATAATCTCTCCATACACTGGATAAATCAAGACTGTTGACATATACAGCCACTTACAGCTTTACTCACTTTGTGCTCTAGACCAGGGCTTCTCAAAGATGACGCATGAGCCTGGGCTGGTGTATGGCTATTTGTTACAATCCATGATGAGGTGAAGAAATGGAGAGTTAGTATTTAGAAACTTTTTACAGCAATTTGATAGAGTAACTTTATTTCTATTACATTTAACCTTAAAAACTTATTATTATTTTTCTTTTCTTTTTTTTTTTTTTTTTTTGCTGAAGTTCTAAATTTCCAGCCCATGATTGGGGATAAAAGGAACAAATACCTAGTTCTTTACCACATGCTATTTGAGACTCACAGTTATTGATATCTCTGACTCTGAAAATGTTATGTTGAAAAATTTAATAACATTGCATGTATATATGCTTCCCTTTCCATTTCAAAGTACAGTATTTGGATATTTGTCCCATATCAAAGAGCTATCATGCTCTTTGATGCATTCATTTTTATAGATGTTATATAACCATCATAAATTTGCTCCTTAATTGTTATGTAATCTTCACCTTCTGTACTTATAATCTCAAATTTCACCTTGTCTGAAAATAATGCTGCCTTTCCTACTTTCTCTTGTCTGGTATTGATTTCTCCATGCTTTTATTTGTAACATTAAAAAGAAGAACACTTACTTTCCATTTTTAAAATACTCTCATGGTCCATTAACTGAGTTTTGTTTTTTTTTTTAAGTAGTACAGAAATGTTGCCTATTCTAACCTAATGTGACAGTCTATCTTTTAAAAGAAGAATTCAGCTCAATTATAATGTAACAATTGTTATATTTGGTTTCACTCTTTCTGCTTTAATTTACATTAATCATTTGTTTATTCTTTTCCTCGTTTTCCTAATTTTGCTGTTCCAATTGTGATGCTATTCACTTACTCTTTTTCTTCTTTGTTTGTCTGAAAGCACTATTGAAGTATTCTATTCCATTAGAAGCTGTCTTCCCTTTACCTCAATGAGAGAAAAATCACTCTACCATTATGTGAGACATAATAGCAACTGCTTCCCTCTAACATTCTCTATACCCTGTCTTAGAACTCGCTCACCTCGACCTAACAGGAGGACAAAGAACAGGCTGATGATGCCTTGTCTCACCGCCACCACTCCTTCTGTCGGAGACGTGAGAAATACATCACCTTTCAGATGTATCCTCTCCCCAGGATATGCTATCTTGAGGTAGTTTAATTTTGAATCATTGTTTGCATGTGTCATTGTTTGAAATAACACATAATTGTTATGCATTGCAGTCACTTTGCTATTCATGATCCACTTATTTATTCATTAAGTCCACACAGTACTTAGTCAATAAATTAAATGAATATTATTATTAATGAATATTTAATGAATTGAATTAACATCATATTAATATTAAATACTAAATGGATTAATATCACAATATTAAATGAGTTAATATCACATTAAAGACAAGTGATATAAATACTATCATATTCCATTTACAGATGAGGAAACTGAGGTATAGATAGTCTAACATGCTTTCAGTCTACACACTGTAAGTTGTGCAGACAGAATTTAAAGTTAGGACATCTCCCCGCAAGATCTTCTTCTTGGTCACCAAGTCATGCAGTCACTTCCTCATATTTAAATAACTTTCAATTTATGTTTATATTTTGTGTGTGTGTGTGACCACACGTTCACTACATCCTAGTAAATTCTTCCAGTTATATCCGATTTCTGAATCTCTGTGCTTCGTTAACTTCACATTTGTTTAAAATTCTTTGAATGGCTTATCTGGGCATTATAGTCTCTGCTTGCATAGTCACAAGGAACTTTAAATTAATCCTTAGAGGGGAGCATCTTGGTCAAGAAGGGAATTTCTGAATAGCAGACATCTTGATCTCATAGCTTCTAGCTCTTTCCATAGCCCCTAGCTCTCAAGGAAGAGACAGAACATCCAAATGATGGTGGTGTTGCTATTATTACCATTACTCCTTCAAGTTATCTTCAAGTTCAGATTTTCTTCTTCTCAAGGAAATTCTTTCTCTAATATTCACTTATCGGTTCATCCCCCCCCCTTATCATCTCTATTTTAGTTGCTGATTTTCCTGGATATACTCCCCAGCTATCTTTAATCTCCCAATATATTTTTTAATATGTCATTATACTTTATTATCGTTTTGAAGCCCTTCACTTGATGTTCCAGGCTACCATGTTATATCTCAGGCATGTTTGACTTTTCTTCCAAAGCACTTATCAACGTTGTCAGTTCCTGGGTCTTCTTTGTGTGGTTTCTGTGCACAGTTATTCTGGGTGAAGATCCTTAAGTTTTCTTATTATACATCTGTTGTTGCGGTTATTGTTGAAGTGTTTATCCTTTTCTTGTAGTAGCTCTTTTTCAAGAAGAACAAGAACAATGGTTTGTCATTGCTGTCACTGTTCTCTAGGGACACCACGCCTTTAAACTGTAAGTTATTTTTATTATTGTCATTTTCCTGGCCAAATCTGGGCGGCTCAAGTATAAGCACTGGGTACCACGAATGGGATTGTTCCTGAGCCGCACCACTGGTGTAGGTGGGACTCAGAAACCCTGTGCCTTTGCCCACCTGCTCAGCACTCCCAGGAGACACTTGGCACAGGAGAAGTAGATGGAATAGAATCAGACCTGAAAGTGGAAAAGTCTGAGGAATACCCTTAGGTCAAAATCTTCCCAAAATATCTAAACCGAACTTACTCTGTTTTCTCTTAAGTAAACATACATTTTTAAAACAGTAAGGCCCTTCAAAATCTATTATCTACCTTTATCCATATACCCAGTATCCATGATGTGTAAGGTTCTGACTTACACTTTGGAGAAACAATTGTGGATACACACGGTCCATGTTATCCTGTGGATTTAGGCCAGGGGAAGCCTCAGACAAGAAAGTTGCAGAAAGCATATATTAAGGTACATGCTAGGACAGCGGTATATTGTCACTCTAGGAGAATAAAGTAGAGGCAATCAATCTCGTAAAATGGGGCAGGTAAGCATTTCTAAAGGAAATGATCACAAAGCTGATACCTGTGGCAGGGAGCAGCATGTTTGCAGCTCAAAGGCAGACAGTGTATGACTTCCTAGGGAAACTAAAAATAGGTCTCTGACTCAAAGGATATATGAATTAAAATGGCATGAGAGATATTAATATATTAATTAAAAATATATGAATTATATTTATGATTTAAAAATGGCACGAGAGAAAACTGAAGAGGCAAACATGGGCAAAGACATAAAAGACACAGTCACTTAAAGCTAAGAGGACCGTTCAGGCTGAATTGTTCTCCCCAAAGTTCATGTGCTGAAATCCTAATTCCCAGGACCTCAGAGGGTGACTATATTTGGAGACGGAACCTTTAAGAAGATGATGCAGCTAAAATGAGGCCATAAGGGTGGGTCCTACTCCAAAGGCTGGTGTTATAATAAGAGGAGGAAATTTGGACATAGAGATCCCAGGGATGCATGTGCACAGAGGAAAGGCCAAGTGGGGACACAGCAAGAAGACAGGTTGCCTGTGAACCAACGAGAGAGGCATCAGGAGAAACCAGACTTAAAGACACTTGATCCTTCATGTCTACAACTATGGACTGTGAGAAAATAAATGTCTGACCCAGTCTGGTATTTAACTATGGCAACCCTAGCAAGTTAATACAGTGGCCATATAATTTGTTTTGTTAAATCCAGCAAATCTATAAGAATTAAACTGGAACTATTAATAACTGCAATGGGTTAAAAGCCCTAAATGGATATTGTCCTGACACCTGGGGGTATAAGGATATATGTGCCAGGGTGCACCGCCCTGGGCAGTCTCTTCATTTCCCTAGCTGGGGAAAGTGTTGGGTGGTGATGGTACCTAATTATGTCCACTCCAGAAACTGCTCTCAGCCAAAGGAAGCTGAATTTTATAAGGTTGATATTCCCTTCCAGAGGGCATGCAGTGACTGGTCCATGCTAGTGGCACAAAGATCTGGCCCCTTGTTTTAATGCAGAACAAATTCCAAAGGGTCATTCCAACTCTGGAGCTCCCTGTGGGATTAATGGAGGCTCTGTTACAACTCCATCACAGAGAGGTCCACTTCTCTCTCTCTCTCTCTCATCAGTAATGCTGCTTCCCTCCTTTGCAGGTACTGCTTCTGAGAACACCCCTTAGGAAATGTGACAGCTCTCCTCACTGGAGTTTGTGACATGGATTTCAGAGTGTCAGCATGCATTTCCCAGGCAACTCCACCTAAAATAGATGGTCAACCTATCTAACATGGATCTATGTATCTGGGGGAGACAACTAAAGGTTTTAAGGAAGACAGCAAAAGGATTGTGTTTGAACTTTAGAATGATCACTGATTGATTCAGGGAATTGATCAGATAAGTTCCAATTTCAGACATGGAGACTACTCAGGAGGCTGTATACTACATCAAGCAAAAGGCAGTGATCGCCCATGTCTGCGTGGTGACAGTAGCACAATATGCAGTGAGTAAATCTGTGATCTGGTAGGATTAGAGTCCACAAAACTTGGCTATTCTCTGCATGAGGAGAATGAAAGGTCAGAGGAGATTAACACCCAGCTTTATGAGGATATCATTTCCCAGAATAAGGGCTTGGGTGGTAAAGATGATGAGTTCAAGGAGTTACAAATCACACAAGAGGAGACCTGCAGAGTACATCTGGATCTCTCGGTTCAATGTTCGATCAAGGGATTCAGACATGGACATGTTTGCAAAGTGATGGTCCGTATGGAGATGAAATGATTTTGAGGAGACATGTAGAGGGAAAAGGAGTGAGGTCCTAACACAGAATCAAACAGAAAAGTAATATTTAAGATACCTGCCGTGTATGAAGAGTGCACCAGTAAACGGAGAAGGAAGAGTCAGAGAGCAAACTGAAATTAAATAGCAAGTAGAATTATGACCCTCAAAGAAAAACCATTCTAAGACAAGAGGGAGTGACTCTGAACATACAGTTAGGAAGTAATTAAAGATAAAAGTGACCATTGGATTTCACAGCATGTAAACCAGAGGTGTGTTTGGTGAGGGTAGTGACAGTGGGGAGGTGAGGCCAAGAAAAGCAAGAATAGGTTACATTAGGTTTGGGTAGAGAGGGAACTAGGGAAAGTGAGAGAGCCTTTGGAAGATGATGTAGGCTGGACACCTCTGAAGGTAAGAAGGAAGAAGTTTGAGCAGGAGAAGGAGAATGCTTAGACGAGGCCACTGGAGAGTGCTCAAGCCAGAAGGGTCCAGGGAGGACTCCCCTATCTCACAGGAATAAGCCTATGTGAGGACCTAGCCACGTGCAAGCCCTGAGGGACAAGAGCAGCTGTGAAATCGGGGCCAGTCAACGTGGAGGAGCAGGAGCTGGCAGTTAGCTGTGTTCCCACGGCAGGTGTAAGCAACATCCTCATGGTACCAAGACCAAAGACCAAGAGAATATAGGACCAAAAGGGATTCAATAGAATGAGGTTCCCCAAAAAAGGTGACAGATGATATGTAATGGGACACAAGTAGGGTGTTGATATGAGGCAAGATGCAGAAGATCCCTTGTTCTGGAATCACTGCTGTTTGGGAGAGGTGCTGGTGGATGAGTCAGTGACTAGGGCTGCCCGTGGCGGCATTCACACTCCTGCAGCATAACGAGTAAATTAGCAACCGACGTGGACGCCCGCGGTGGCGACTGAGGCTTTACAATAATCGGACACAACCGAAGTTTCTGTCTTCTCCATCCGCTTGTCAATACTGTGAAATTTGTGGAAGGGAGTCATGTTAGCTAACTTTCGGACTTTCTATGATTTCAAATGTGACTATTCGCATAGGTTTACTGACTGAACATGTGTTTTAGTGACCAAAGGTCCTGGTCTTAGTCCAATTATTTGCTGTGACTTCCTATTCGGCAAAACTCCTTCTGTAAGGAAACTGTAAAACAGGAATTGATTATTTTTTTATTGTCTTCAACGTTAAATTTCTAAAAAACTAACTCATGTATGGAGCATTAACTCAATTTTACTCATGGTTCTTCCATATAAACACGTACATAAAGAGTTTATACTCTATATGCATTAGGCAATTTTTGCAAAGGAAAAATAGATTATGCTATAACATCAAATTGTAGGAAATGAAATTTATCATAAAAGTGTGATTTTATTAATGTGTTCTATTTTTTGCAGGAAGAAGGAAAAAGGAAAGTGATTTATTTGCATGCACCAGTGAATAAATTTACATTTAGCTCTTTTGCTCATATGTATTGTACTACAAGCCAAGAAACATGGTACTGTGGAAGGGTAATTTCAAACACATGAGGGGGAGATTTGTGTTCAATGAACTGTACTATGGTGTTAGAAGAGAACTATCACTTCCCTATGTCTGTGTTCTCATCCATAAAACAGAGGGAAAAAGTCCTTTATTTCTTTATTTGTTTGTTTTGTAATTTTTGTTAATTCAATAATTACCTTTGCTACTTTCAGTCTTTAAAAATTTTCTATTATTTTTTTAAAGATTTTATTTATTTATTTGACAGAGAGAGAGAGAGATCACAAGTAGGCAGAGAGGCAGGCAGGGGGTGGGGTTAGCAGGTTCCCTGCTGAGCAGAGAGCCCAAAGCGGGGCTCGATCCCAGGACCCTGGAATCATGACCTGAGCCGAAGGCAGAGGCTTAAACCCACTGAGCCACCCAGGCGCCCCTAAAAATTTTCTATTTCATCATTTGTTTAAATAGTGTACATTAAAGCTTTTGTTGAATAGATGACAACAAAAATATAAGGCAATGACAACTTTTTCTCTTGAGCCTATAATAAATTGCTTTTTAAAAAGATACTCTTTATTGGGCATTTACTATATTCAAGACATTATCCTGGCTTTCCTCAAGTGAATTGTATCACATAAGTGTCAATTATCCTTTACGTGGAAGTAATTGTTTTTTAAATAGTTTTCCAACATTTTATCCATTCATTCTAGTCTAAAATTTCATTTGCCTTTACCAAGTCTGGCTCAGAGTGGAAAAAAAAAAAAAAAAAAAAAAAGGAGACGCTAGATCTTAAACCATGTCAGCATATTCACGTATTTGTTACCAGAATGTGGTCTTAAGTGACCCAGTTTCTTCAGTATGGGAGAGCTTTACTTAGAGAGGTAGGTTCTTTTTGCCATTCTAAGAATTTGAGGATTTAAGAATGAATTTTGTATAGTAATTCACTGAAGATGTTGAATTTTATGGAGTGTTCTTTATAATAAATGGCTGAAAGCGCACATGCTTCCCGATGCGGCTGCAATCTTTTCTGAGCTGTTAAGGTGTAATTTTGTGACCAAACATCATAATAGTCATGAGCTAGCAAGGTCGCTGACATGCATTCAAATTCACACAGGCACATTTCTGACTCCATTAATGATCAGACTCCACCCGCGTCAATAACTGCTCATACTTTGGGGCAGATAAACTCTGACTGACCATAATTTCAAATTCTGGTAGTAGGTGAATGGTGAGCTATTCATGTGTAGAATTTATTGATTATTTTTGAGACAAGTAAAAATTGAGTGATCTTTACTTAAGTCATGTTGCCTTTCAAAAAATCAGCATTGCAAGATATCTTGATTAGAAATGTACTTAATTTGCAGAAGATTTTTCATTTTATGTATGAAAATGCTGCATACATTCTTAAGAGCATGAAATTCTTCTATTTGATTTCATAAAATTCAGGCAGACTGAATACTTTAAAATACTGTTTGTTTAAAATACTGTTCTTTATGAATTTATACATACATATGAGATTAAGTAACAGGGAATATAAGCAGATGAATACTTAACAAAAGCAATAAAACCTAAACTCTGCATTTTTAAAGTTACCATCATTGGTGATTTGGGGCCACTTTAGCTACTCAATAAATACTGTTAATCTTATGAATCATTGGAAGAATGAAAGAAATCTGGAATTTTTTTCTGTCATATGTGTTAGGACCTGAGAAAGCCCAAAGCCAAATTTAGTTCATCTGCTTGGAGACTACTGAGAAAGAGAATTTACTGAGTATTCTGACTCCAGAAATCACATTAATGGAAGACAAAGTGTTCCAGGTCTAAAGATTTTATAAACACATAGAGGAAGCGTGCAAATTTGGTTTTGAATCACAGGGAGTCAGGCTTTTCCCTACTAACCAGTGGGGCTGATGATGCCTTCCTGTGATATTTGCAATTCAAGAGTCAGGTACATACAAGGGTATGTTCTGTGTTCATTATTTATTTAACAGAATCACTCTCTCTCTCTAATGTCGTATTTGCCTATTACTCACTCTCACTCAGGGAGGCAGCTCAGCCTGAATTTTGTTGGAGAAAGATACAATCCATGGTGAGCTCTGCTAACCTGTGAGTTTGGTTTACTGGAAACATACTTAGAGAAGCCGCTGTGTTGCTGTAATCAGACATCCAGGGTATATACAGCACAAACATCACACACTGAGTTTACCCTACAACAGAGATAACTAATGATGGCTAGGAAAGTTGACAGTGACAGAGTGGAAATATTTTGTTTCCTTAACAAACTAACTGCTGTTCTTAAAAGAATAAAGACATCCAAGAGAGTGTGCGGCACACGGCTCAGACGATGGGTTGTTTTTATTTTATTTTTTTTAAGATGTTATTTATTTACTTGACAGACAGGATCACAAGTAGGCAGAGAGGCAGGCAGAGAGAGAGGAGGAAGCAGGCTCCCTGCCGAGCAGAGAGCTGGATGCGGGGCTCAATCCCTGGGATCATGACCTGAGCCGAAGGCAGAGGCTTAACCCACTAAGCCACCCAAGCGCCCCTCATACGATGAGTTTTCAATACAGAGTCTGTAAGAGATAATTTGTATTTCCAAATAAAGACAGTAGAAGGGACACATTAAACCTGGCACTTATATAATCCCAAAGAACAGTAGCTCCTTTATTTACTCGATCTTCAGCATGGAACCTACCTTTTTACTGTATTTCTGCCAAAAATACAGCATGGCCTTGGGTTGTGACCCAAAGGGCATTCTAATGATCTTTCTATGACAAGATGAAAGATGAGAAAAATCAATTTCTGTGCCCTAAAGACATAACTTACTAGCACTGGATATCACTAGGCCACAGTTGTTTTATAGGAACTTAAATAAAAATTCAAAACTATTAAGAGGGTGTGAGATTTGCTACAGACGTATCCAATACTCAGTTTTTTGAAAAGAGCAAAAATAAAATGAATCACATACAAAAATGTATATAAAGAGAAGTACTGAAAAGAACAAAAAAGCAAAATTATTGTTGGTGTTCTTATTATACGCTACTTGGATCTCTCCAGTACAAGGCACAGAGAACATACAGTACATTTTTACTTGTTAAAGCAGCTGTTCTTGGGTTTTAGATATCTATCACTACGTATTTCTGCATTTTTCTGAATTGTTTTTAAGATACCTTCACATTCTCAAGTAACCCTAGAGAATATGGGATCCCTGCTAAATATTTAAAGAGAAAATTTTTAAGTTATTAAATATTTTTAATTTACTATTTTGTATTTAATGAATACCCTACAAAGAAGGTAATATCTCCGTTTGAGGGTAACAATTCTCAAGGACTGGCCCAACTTCTCACAGCTAGCAAATGACGGCACTAGATTTATCCTACAATTTCTAATATCAAGTATAATGCTCTTATTTTTGTACCTTCTCATAAACCATACATCAATGTATCATTTCCACTTTGTATCTTTTTTATCTCTTATTTATACACATGAATCAAATCTGCTCCAGTTCAGTGCCCAGTCCATGGTATATAAATATGCAACTTGACTTTGGGGATAGATGTGTACATAACAACATATGTGTGTTCACAGAAATATATTAAGACAACATAAATCTTCATTCATAGCTTCTGAGAGACATGGGTATTACTGGCTTATGTGATTACAAAAATAAAATAAAGAAAAAGATGGGTATATTATAGAGAGTTGGAGCTTTTAATGCTGGGAAAGGACTAATGGATCATGTAAAATATGCAATATATCATATTTACAGAATTCAAATTCTAAGTAGATGTAAGCACATATATGCATTGTCCTGACTAGCACTAACTACTAGGGCATAAAAGCACTTTCTCCCATTTAGCACTTTCAAAATACTTTTTAATCACTTTATTATTTATACCATATCAGTCCAAAGGAAATTGAGAAATAGCAGTCTGGAGGTTTTGTTTTTTAATCCATTAAAGACTATGCCTATGAAATAGAATGCTGTAGACAGTGTTTATGGAAATTAAAAATTAATTCACTTAACAGCATATACCTGACCTAATGGCAAAATTCCCCTTTGAAAATAAACGATATATCCATGTGGGATGCATTTGCCCTTTCTGAGTTCAGGGAAGTGGTGTCAGAGAGCAGGGGGGGATTTTTCCATCCCGAACGCCTACAGAGACACAGGATGAGCAGCAACACTATTGTGGGGAGAGGGACACCATCGTGGGGATGACTTTCTCACATTTATAGGGATGGAGTGAGCACTATAGTAAACTTGTTTCCCCCTTGAAATGCAAAAAATTAGAACTCAGAGAAACTCTCGTTTTAAATTAAAACTCACTCAAATTCATGCAACTGCATAGGTATGGCCAAAGTGTGGCTCTGAGAGAAATGATGTCAACTTTGGGTTGTGTTGCAGGAAACTTTCTAGGTATCTTTACTCCTGGAGACTGGTGATTTCTTAAAAGCTCGCACTGATTTTCAATTTAATTTAGAACTATTTAGGGTCAGGACACCTGGGTGGCTCAGTGGGTTAAGTGCCTGCCTTCGGCTCAGGTCATGATCCCAGGGTCCTGGGGTCAAGCCCTGCTTCAGGCTCCCTGGTATGAAGGGAATCGGGAGTATCTATATCAGCACAAGTATAGAATGCCTAGAAAGCTCAAAGTTAAAAAATCCAAGAACAAAAACTTGTAATATTTATAAATTAGTATTTTTAATATTTAGTGTTGATGGTTAACTTTCTATCAGCTTGGTTAGTCCATGGTACCCAGTTTTTTGGTCAAACACTCATCTAAATCTCTTTCATCAGTTCTATTTGTCTGGAGAACCCTGACTAGCACAAGTGGGATATAATTCTTAAAAAATCACATGTTTATAAAAAAAAATCATATGCTTATATTCTTGGAGATCTCTTCACTCCCTAAGAGTCAAACCACTTAAATTTAAACACCTCAGTCCTTCCAGAAAGTAATTTACCTTTTTACTACAAAATAGTGACTTGAGATGAGAACTTCTCAACTTCAGGTCCACAGTGAGACACAGAATGTAACAAGAAAATAAACAGACTGCACCCCTGTCCAAACTTCAAAAGATAAATGTATATGTCTCAAAATTGGTGAAAATTCTTCTAAATTTAATGCAAATTGACCAATCTGAATAAATACACCTATATCATACTGTTCGTTTTAGTTTTTTTCTGAGAATTCATTGCAGCACTTGGAAACCAGTAGAATGCATATTGGCAGATTCTTTCTAACACGCCTTACCCTGGAGGAAGCATAATGAGTTACGGTAAAGGGAATTATTTATTCTTGAAATATGTCTGTCACTAGAGAGCCAGAGTCCTCTTAAGCGGGTACCTGTCAGGCTATGAGCGCAGACAACTGGGAAACCAACCAACCAACCAATCAACCCTGGAAGAACTTTAATTCTACTAGAATCAGCAGGAGCAATAATGGGAAGAAGACCAAGGCCGAGGACTTCCCTGAGAGCAGCTTCGACTGAGAGAGAAAGCGGAGTGCACGGAAACAAATACAAAGCGAATACAAATACCGCGGGAAAGCAAAAGATCATCCAGGGATTTCCCGCTCTCTTGATCCCAGTATGCTTGCTTTATACTAACTTGGTCCACGGGTGGCACATCCATTAAAGAACTCGTTACTGAGCAGAAGCAGTCCTGGATGCCTTGACGTCGCGTGGGTACACTCTGCGTGCTAGTCTGCAGTGATGCTAAGTGCTGGGAAGGAGGAATGTGCAGCGCTACGACGGCAGACCCACAGGAGCTGACCGAGTCAGAGGTCAGCCGAAATTTCTCTGAAGTTATGATGAAACATGTACTGAGGGATGCAGGACAACTGAGGCTTTTATCTAAGTGAATAAGGAGGAAAAACTGCTCCAAGAGAAGGATGCAACGTTTACAAATGCCTAGGAGAATAGGGCCCCAAGAGAGACTTAAACGAACTACTGTGTTGACGTTCAGGAAGGAGGGAGAGGAAGAAGGGGCTGGCCGCGGTGGTGGTCAGGGCTAGTCCACGCTGGGCCTGGTGGGTCTGCTAAACATTTTGGGTTTGTTGCCAAGAGTGGTTCAAAGACAGGGTGCCTGGGTGGCTCAGTAGGTTAAGTGGCTGCCTTCGGCTCAGGTCATGATCTTGGGGTCCTGGGATCGAGCCCCGCCTCGGGCTTCCTGCTCAGCAGGGAGTCTGCTTCTCCCTCTCCCTCTGCCTGCTGCTCTGCCTACTTGTACTCTCTGTGAAATAAATAAATAATATCTTTAAAAAAAAGAAGAGTGGTTCAAAGACTTCTAAAATTTTTTTCTTGAGAGAGAGACGGAGATGGAAGTGCGACAGAGGCAGACAGAGAATCTCAAGCCGACTCCACACTGAGTACCGAGTCCAAAGCAGGGCTCTCACGACCCTGAGAACACGACCTGTGTCAAAATCAAGAGTCCAATGCTTAACTGACAGAGCCACCCAGGCATCCCCATCCAGACGTTTTAAGTGAGTGATTAAAAATACCGGATTTGAGTTGTACACAGGTAATTTGGGCAGCACTGTGGAAAATGACTTGTAAGACAGCAATAAGAATGCTGGGAAACCAGGTGGGGGGCTATTTCAGGAGATCACGTCAGAGTTGCCACTGCCTGGGACAGAGGCAGGGGTGGGGACGGATGAGCATGGTGGGATGTGAGATTTCTAGAAGGTTCAGTTCATGGGGCATCATGGGTATGACTCAGAGCCCAGGGTGATTAAAGGGGAAGGAGAGGAAAGAGCCAAGTATTCTGGTTTGACTGATTCATGGATGACGTCACCTCTTATCGACATAAACCAGTGAGAGGGCAGTAGAGAACACAGGTTCAATCAGTGTATGTTGAACTTTAGATACACCAAAGAGAAGATATAAATTAAGCAGGGGCTATAGTGGTCTATAGCACTGACAAAAATCTGGAGCTTGAGACACACATTCCAGAGACATTTATACCATGAAGCAACAGGTTTGGGTAATAATTCTCAAGATAAGTGTATAGAGTGAGAAGAGGAATGACCTGGTCTGAACATTGAGAAAACACAATAGTAAGAAAACGCACACCATAAACAATGAAGGAGTGACATGAAAATGGAAGGCAGACAAGGAGCATACTAGGTAATAGAAACCAAGATCAAACTTCCAAAAAGAAGAGAGATCAATGTTGCAAAAAGCTGGAAGAAGTACAAGTACAAGAGTAATTTTCAAAAGACCACTGTATTTCATAACCATCACAAATGGTCTTTGCCAGACCTGTTTGAGGGGAAACAGCGGAGATAGGATTCAAAATCATAAGGGGTTGAAGAAGTGGATAGAAAGTGTGTGCACAGCCCTGTTATGAAATTTGTCTGTAGAAGATGACAGATTAAAGACTGTGCCTCTGGAAGGGCACTGGATACACATTTTGGAAGAAATATGAACAAACACTAAAACCCATAGTTGAGTAGAGATAAATATTATTATTATTATTATTAAATGGAATGTCTCAAATATAAAAATTAATATAAGTTACATAAACTAATACATTTTTTTAAGTAGGCTGCATGCACAGTGTGGTGCCCAACACAGGGCTTGAAATCATGATCTGAGATCAAGACCTGAGCCGAGATCGCGTCAGACACTTAACCAACATGGGGGTAGAGCACTTGACTGCCAACACTTAACCACCTGAGCCACCCAGGTGTCCTGATACTGATTCATTTTTTTATTAAAATTATTCATATGAACGAAGACTGTTTGATAATGTAGAGGTAACGTACCTCAGCTCTATAAGCTGGTATACTGCACCTGCAGTCATCAGGCAGCACACTTTCTTTCTGAAATATGCACTCTGTTAATTTAAATTTTAAATTCAATATTGTCTATGTACATTTGTGTGTACTTATATACATAGAGAAAGTGCCAGAGAGGGAAAAAGCAACTATTGTAAATATAAATCTTGATTACTTTTTACAGTGTGAATGCCACTATGAAACGGTATACAAGAATGGAATTAAAAACCAGGAATCACCCTGAATGCTACCATAGTTACTATATGACATCCCAAGGGTAAGTATATGCACACCCAAGGTCCATCACCTCCCTGACTTCTAAAGCCATGTATTCTTGTTGTTATGAATACCGCTCGCTGTGTATTGTTTAGTCTCTAGCATCCCTCATCCGATGTTATGGTTCTGACACCCATTTCTTTGACTCGTGTCACTGTGATTTGTTTACTCGCATTGCTCTATAATACCCCATTATATGAACATGCCACATTCGGTTTGATGGACATTTGGATCGTGTACATATTTCAAACATTTTATACAGTGCTGCTATGAACACTGGGGTATATATTTTTGTTAAATAGATGCACATATTTCAAGCAGTGAAATTTCTGGGACACAGAGTATGTGATAATCACTTTTCACAGACAACAACTATTATCGCAAAAATATACACTAGATCCGGTAGTATACACATAAGATTTGCGACTGGTCCACGTCCTCATTGGCACTAACTGTGGTCAGTCTTCTCTCTCTAGCTATGAGGATGGGCGGGTATCAACCTCCTTATTTGGGGCTGTCATCATTTCAGAGTGAGTAAATAAACATCAACAACACCGACCTTTGGAAATTATAAAAAAAGGAAATGCAGGATTTGGGAAGCATTCACGAGCACTCTCAAAAAACTGAGACTATTATATACTTTATCCAACAATATATGAGAAATGAAATGCGAAGACAACAGACTGGGATAATAAGGTAACTGGCTGACAGCAGAAAATGAAAAAGAGCCAAAAAAAAAAAAAAAAAAAGGAGCAAATAGGGAAAAGGCAATGCCCTGGATAATTAAAATTGCACTGGAGTCAGGAAGTCACACGCAAGTTAGTAAAAGATGGCAAACTTTAGAAGTTCTTTGAAATTTTATCTAAAAATGACAAAGAGCTGGAATACATATGAAGATGATGTTATATCAGGAATGACAAAATGAAGAGCTTCAATGTTCAGGTAAGTTACTGGTTTCCCAGAAGTAACAGCTGTAACCTATTTCTGAATATGTAGTTGGGATGTTGGTAGCCTTGCGTGTAATCAGTGACATCATTAATATGAGGCATCAAGTAATTAAGTCCATCTTCCTACTGAGCAGAAATATAAAACACGGATAGCTTCCTACGTGCAGGTGATGGCATCAGCCTTCATCCAAGGGCTTCCTGCCGGTCTCTCACGGCAGCACATAACCAGAGAGGGCACTTTTTGACCACTGCAAATCTAGGAGGAGTCTCTCCTACCATTCAAGAACCACAGAGGACTAACAGCAGGAGATCTTGGAGGAGAGCCCTGGGTACTGAAGTTCATCCACTGGGAATATGCCTCATGTCTCCATCCAACCTGAACCCCATTAGTAAACTCTGGATCAGTCTAGACAATGTTAGTCTCTGAGCAGGTACAGATTTTGTAGAAAAAAAAGTTGCTTTGACACTCATCTGCCATCACAGGTCTCAAGTGCAGGTCAGCATGTACCGTAACAAGCTAGAAATTAAGTCACCATCCCTGTTGAATCAGGTAAGGCTGACTTCCAGAATGAAGATGGCCACTGGCCCAAAAGCTCACAGCTGTTCCTCCCAGTATGAAACTTCAGATTATCCAGGTTGGCAAAAGGAAAGAAAAAATCAAATTGTCTTTTTCTTTTAAAGTTTATTTCCTTGCTGGAACTAAATATTTAGAGTAACCTACATGGCCTTCTTGACTATACTATACTCTATAATATGACTAAAAGAACAACTGTCACCAGACTATTGAAAAAAGAGAAAAGCCTCAGGCTCTTAACACTCAAAAACTAGTCATATTGAAACAGTCACTCTGGGGAATCAGTAGAACATTATTTTAATGTTGTTGTTTTTTTTCTTAATGATAATTAAAAGAATATATCTTCAAAAATAGCTTGAACTTGCTGTCATAAAAAAACAATCAAACTGCCAAGAGAAGCTTTTTAGAATTAAAAAATATTATTGCATTGCTACTATATTAAAAATATAAAAACCAGTGAAATTCTTGATATTACAAGGACTAAGGCTAAAAACTGACATAGTGAATTACAAGACAGGCTTGAAGAATATACCTTACAGTCAGAAAGTAGACACAAAGATGGGATGGCACACGGACTGCGAGCTGGAGGCGGGGGGAATGATCAGAGGCTATGGGAATATGTAAACATGAGGGTATTTGGGGATTCTGACTGAGGATATATGGGAGTTCTTTACGCTATTTTACAACATTTTTCAGTGACTGAGTATTTCAAATAAAACATTAAGCAAATGAGCAAGGGATGAAAGAATCTGACAACAAATTGAGTTCATGGCATTTCTAGATTTATCTGGTTGTGAACTATGAGTTCAGAAGTGTGTGTGTGTGTGTGTGTGTGTGTGTGTGTGTGTGTTAAGTGCTGGCACCTAGAAAAGGCAATTTAATTAGGATTATATATGGAACATAGGGAAATATTATGAGTTGCATCTTTCAGTGTTTTATGAGTATATTTTTGACAGTTTAATAAAATATTCTATATTGCATACATTTAAAATCCTCTCTAAAATTTAAATCACTATAAACAGTCGTGAGAGGGAATGGCAGGCTCCACTTTAATTTATTTGGGTATGATTGGATGAAATATGATGTAGTTAGGATGAAAATTAGTGCAAATAGCATGTACAGAGGGATTTTTAATAAAATCATAGAGACTATATTTGATATTAACATGTAAATTTTGTACAGCGTGATGATTCCTTACTTAATTCATAAAGAGAGCTGATTAAAGGGTAAAACCGCATGCCTCCGCCACTTGATAATGCATTAACCTAGCATCCTCAAACACACATTTATCTCAGACTTCATCAAATAATACTGTCAATTCTCAGTTTCAAAGTCTTGCTCCCTGGAGAAAGACTGCCCATTAGAGAAAGATGAAAATGCCTTGAAGCAAAACAGCTCATGGACGCAAGGGCAGCATTAGAGATTACAACGTGATTCATGTATTTTTTTTCTAAATCAAGAATAAAAGTGCATTTGCATGCTAGAATTTTAGAAGCCTATTCAAATATGCTACCTGATTCAAAACACTCAGGAACGTGCTTTAAGTGTTCAATAAAATCCTGGGGTTTGCGCAGAAGGTACAGTTGTCCCAGTATTACTGCTGAGGCCATAGAGAGACTGAGGAGGAAGGTAGCTTTCTCAAATGAACAAAGCTAAAGGACTGGCAGGTACACATCTCAAAGTAGGAGACACATGGCATGTAGGTAACCCCAAAATCTTTAGGGATTTACTTATTTATTTCAGAGAGGAGGGGGAAGTGTGTGGGGAGGAGGGGCAGAAGGAGAGTCTGTGAGAACCCAAAGCAGATGCCGTGCTTGAGTGAGGACCCCTATTCGGGGCTAGACCCCATGACCTTGAGATCATGACCCGAGCCTGATGCCCAACCAGCTGCACCACCCAGGCACCCCTAGGTAATCTCAAGTTCCTTAAAATATTTAATGTAAGCGGTGCCTGCATGGCACAGTTGGTTCAGTGCCCGAATCTTGATTTCCACTCAGGTCAAGATCTCAAGGTTGTGAAATCTAGCCATGCACTGGGCTCGGTGCTCAGCAGAACGTTTGCTTCACATTCTCTCTCCCTCTCTCTCCTGCTCACAACCTCTTTCTCTCTCAAAAATTTTTAAATATTTAATGTAAACTATGCATCAGTTAGATAAGATGGCTAGACACATATAAATATGGTGTGAATTGACACATACATATAGATACAGATACGAGTTTAGACAAAAATATAAATCAATGGCAAACTGCTTATATAGAGAATCAATCTCCTTAGGTGTATTCATGTGTATGCAAAAATTCCTCCTGGTAGAATGGTAGAACACAATTTGAAAGTCCGGCGAATTTTAAAAATATAGGCCAAATTGTGAAATACGGCCAGGTGAAAGGAAAGAAAGATAATTATTCTGATGATAAAATAAAAGGAAATATGACTCCAGAGGTGTAAGCAAGCCATGACAATAGACTTGTTCTTGTTTCTCAGTGAAAGCAAAAGCTAACATTGTTCCTTAAGAATTTATAATTACAAACTGAAATTTCATGGTTTTGAAGCCTAGCTTCAAAATACCCATATGATGTGATAAATCACCAACTGAAAACTAGTTTAAAGCAGGATTCTCAATCCTACGGCTATTGACAAGCAGGCCTGGATAATTCTTCATTCTGGAAGGCTGTCCTGTGCATTGTAGGATATTCTGGGGCATCTCTGGTCTCTGCCCACTAGATGACATGTCTACCCCCCAAGTAGTACAAGTTTGTCCCTCTCCCAGTGGAACTATTTCAGATACTTTATTTTTGAGGATATTTAACTTTTACTTGTTATCTATTCCTTCTATATATCTCTACATACCTAATTTATTTTTAAAAAAGGAATCAAATGAATTTATTAGGAAAGTGAACACTCTTCAAAAAATGTTTACATCATGGTAAACAAAATAATGTAAGATTTGCTCTCTGAATCATTTTTACAGTCAGTCATGTTAACGAAATATATTATTGTGTAACAGCTCTCTAGAACTTTCTCTGGCAGAACTAGAACTCTATATCCATTGAACAATGACTCCCCATCTGCTCTTCCTCCTAGCTGGTGGAAACATCCCTCTACTCTCAGTTTCTCTGATGGTGACTAGTCAAGATAGCTCATAAAGTGGGATCATGCAGTATTTGTCCTTTTGTGACTGGCTTATTCCACACAGCACATGTCCTTGAGGTTAATCCATGTGATGGCAGCATGTAATAGGATTTCCTTAAAAAAAAAAAAAGTCTACAGAATATCCTATTACATGCATATACCATATCTTCTTTATCCACCTATCAGTGGACATTGGGTTTCCACCTCTCAGCTATTACGAATAATGCTACAATAGACCTGGTGTGGAAACATCTCTATGAGATCAGGCTTTCTCTTCTTCTGGATATATGTACATGAGTGGGATGGCAGGATCATTTGGTAATTCTCTTTTGCATTTTCTGAGGAAACTCCACACTGGTTTTTCTGCAGGAGATGTACCATTTTATTTTGCTACCAGCAGCACACGAGGGTTCCAACAGCTCCACATTGGGTTTTGAGTTACGTTGAGTGATAGGGAGCATCTTTCCACATGCTTGTTATCTACTCATCTATCTTCTTTGAATAAATGTCTATTAATGTCCTTCACTCATTTTTAATCGAGTTTCTTGCTTATGTGTTACTGAGCTTTATGCATTCTGGGTTTTAACCCTGTACAAGATACATAATTTGTAATTCTCTTCTCCCATGCCACAGTGTGTCTTCTTCACTTTGGTGATTGTTGCCTTTGATGCACAGAAATTCTTGTCTGATGCCGTCCCATTTATCTATTTTGATTTTTGTTATCTGTGCTTTTGGTGTCATATCCAGGAAATCACCACCAAATATGTGATGCTTTTCCCTCATGTCTTTTCCAGAAGCTTTATAACTCTAGGACATAGCTCTAGGCATTTCAACCTATTTTGAGCTAGTTCTTGCATATGATATAAAGTAAGGGTCTATCTTCATTCTTCTGCAGATAGATACTCAGTTTTCTTGACAACTATTTATTAAAGAAAATAGCCTGTCCACATTCTGTGCTCTCAAAAGCCTTGTCAAAGTACATTATACCATACATGCCTGGGCTTATTCCTGGGTTGTCTATTCTGAGCCAGAGGTCTATGAGACTGTCTTTGGGCTAGCACCACACTGTTTTAATTACTACAGCTGTTAAATGTGTTTTGAAACCAGAAAGTACGAGACCTCCAGCTTTGTTCTTCATCAAGATTGCACTGGCTTGAGACTGCGTTTGAAATTTGTATTTCTTTCCTATTTCTCCAAAAGATGGCATTGAGATTTTGATAGGGATTTTTAAAAATCTATAGATAACTTTGGGTAATAGGGACATTTAAACAATATTTAATCTTCTGATCTATAAAAACAGAACAGATTTCCTTTTTTTTAAACCTATAACTAGTAAAGACATTGAGTCAGTAGTCAAAGCAAGCCCAGAGCCAGATGGCTTTTATGAAGAATTACATCAAATATTTAAATAATACTAATCCTCCTCAAACTCCTCCCAAAAAATGAGAGGCAGGAACATTTCCAAACTCATGTTTTAAGGCTACCAATACTGTATATCAAAGCCAGACAAAGATGCTGAAGAAAGATAAGAAAGGTAAAACACAAGTCAATATCCCTGGTGAATAATGATACAAAAATCGTCAACAAAATACTAGCACTGGAGAGAAGCAAGATGGTAGAGGAGCAGCAGATGGAGAAGACATGAGGTCCCAGGAGATCAGCTACACGGTTATCAAACCATTCGGAACACCTACAAACTCAGCAGAAGATCGAAGAGAAGAAGAGCAGTGATTCTAGGAACAGAAAATCGACCACTTTCTGGAAGGTAGGATGTGCGGAGAAGTGAATCTGAAACCACAGGAAGATAGACCGCGGAGGGAGGGGCTGGCTCCCAGCAAGCAGCAGAGAACAAAATCCGAAATCACAGAAGTGTGCTCCACTGAGGGACATCACTCCAGAGGCTAAGTGGGGCTGGAGACTTCTTCTCTAGGAGAAGCAACGAGGCTGGAATCTGCTGGGTTTGGAGACTCCAAACGGGGCTGCGCACCAGAGACAGAAACACTCGGACAAAGGCCAGGTGAGCTTGGAGTGAGCTGGGAGACCAGGGTGATGGGAGGAACTGACTGCTTTTCTCTGAGGGTGCACTGAGGAGTGGAGCCCTGAATTCTCAGCTCCCTAGGACTAGAGATTAGGAGGCCACCATTTTCATTCCTGTCCTCCAAAGCTCTACAGAAAGCGTTCAGGGAACAAAAGCTCCCCAAACCAAACCTGAGTAGATTACTTAGCCAGGACCCTGGCAAGGGTGGTGCCATTCCGCCTCTGGCAAAGACATTTGAGAAGCATTGCAAGAGGCCTCCCCCAACAGAAGATCACCAAGAACATCCTGCCAAGACCAAGGTCATGGTATTCAAGGAGAACAGCAGAACTCCAGAGGGAGGGGACAGCAACGCATAGAATTCATTGCTTTTTCCCCGTGATCCTTTAGTCTTGCAAAGTTAAATTTTTTTCATTTTATTTTTTTTCTTATTCTATGTTTTTAACTTTTCTTCTTTCCTCTTTTTACGTTTTTTAACTAGTTTAATCAACAATATCTTTTTAAAAATTCTTTTTAAATCTTCATTGCTATAGTCATATTTTATTCCTTCGCTGTATTTAACCTTATTTTTTGAATACATATACGTATTTTTTTTTTCTAAAAAATTTTGGGATACAATTTCTTCTAATAGATCAAAATATACCCTAAAATCTAGCGTTTGGCTTTGTTCTAGTCTCCAACCTGAGCACATTCTTTCCTTTTTTTCCCCAACCAACTTAGCAATTCTTTTTTTTAGAATTTTTAAAAATTTTCATCATTACAGTCATATTCCATCCCTTCATTGTGTTTACCCTTATTTTTGTATATATATAAGTTATTCTTTCTTTAAAATTTTGGGAGGTAGTTTCTTCTATGGGACCAAAATACACCCAAAAAAGGTGGCTCTGTTCTGTTCATGAGTCTAATAATATATATAAGTTTTTTTTCTTTTTTTTTTCTTTTATCCCCTTTTCTTCTCCCTGCCCCCCCCTCCAGTTTTGGGTCTCTTCTGATTTCGTTAGTGTACAAATCAAAATCACAATGAGATACCACCTCACACCAGTAAGAATGGCTAAAATTAACAAGTCAGGGGTGCCTGGGTGGCTCAGTGGGTTAAAGCCTCTGCCTTCTGCTCGGTTAATGATTCCAGGATCCTGGGATTGAGCCCCGCATCGGGCTCTCTGCTCAGTGGGGAGCCTGCTTCCCCCTCTCTCTGCCTGCCTCTCTGCCTACTTGTGATCTCTGTCTGTCCAATAAATAAATAAAATCTTAAAAAATAAGTTAAAATAAAATAAAATTAACAAGTCAGGAAATGACAGATGTTGCAGAGGATGCAGAGAAAGGGGTACCCTCCTACTCTGTTGGTGGGAATGCAAGCTGGTGCAGCCACCCTGGAAAACAGCATGAAGGTTCCTCAAACAGTTGAAAATAGAGCTACCCTATGACCCAGAAATTGCACTACTGGGTATTTACCCTAAAGATACAAATGTAGTGATCCTAAGGGGCACATGCATCCCAATGTTTACAGCAGCAATGTCCATAGTAGCCAAACTATGGAAAGAAACTAGATGTCTATCAACAGAGGAATGGATAAGGAAGATGGGGCATATACATACAATTGAATACTATGCAACCATCAGAGGAAATGAAACCTTGCAATTTGCAACAATGTAGATGGAACTAGAGCTGAGTGAAATAAGTCTATCCGAGAAAGACAATTATTATATGAGCTCCTTGACAGGAGGAATTTGAGAAGCAGAGTTAGGGTTTGGGGGGATAGGGAAGGAAAAAATGAAACAGGATGGGATCGAGAGGGAGACAGACCATAAGAGACTCTTAATCTCACAAAACAAACTGAGGGTTGCCAGGGGGAAGAGGGTATGGAGAGGGTGATTGCGTTCTGGACATCGGGTAGGGTATGTGATACGGTGAGTGCTTCAGGTGTGTAAGATGATGATTCACAGATCTGTACCCCTGGGGCAAATAATACATTACATGTTAATAAAAATAATTTAAAAAATACTAGAAAACTGAATTCAACAGCATATTAAAAGGCTTTTTCACCATGACCAAGCCGGATTTTTGTCTCTATAACATAAGAATAGTTAAATATATGCCTATCTAATAACCCACAGTAACAGAATAAAGAACCAAACCCACGTGATCATTTCAATTGATACAGGAAAAGCATGTGACAAAAATCCAAAACCTCTTTGTTATTTAAAACAAAAAACAAAAAACAAAAAACCTCAATGCTAGGAATAGTAGGAAACCACATGGTAAATACCCCTTATGAAAAGGCCACAGTTAACAAGATACTAAATGCTGAAAAAATGAAAATTTATTCATAAAATCAGGAATAAGGCAAGGATGCCTGCTATTTCCACTTCTAGTAACCTAACACTATGAGTCCTGCTCAGAGCCATTAGCCAAGAAAAAGAAATAGAATTATCCTAAATGGAGATAAATAAATAAAATTATCTCTGTTCACAAATGACATGCTGTGAAATGTAGTAAACCCTAAAGATTAAAAAAAAAAAGAAACTGATAAGAAATATTGGACATTGTTAAATACCACTCGTAAGAGTGACAGGACCCGGGGGTCCTTTCCTCAACCCTGATCACAGGGTGAAGTTTGCAGTAGTAATTCCTCACCAATATATTTTAAGTTTTTATCTCACTTGTTCATTTTTTTGAATGCTTGTATGGTGTTCTTTATCAAATAAGGATGTTCCTTTCTACCCCTAGGGTTTTTTCTTTAAATACAAATAAATCTATTATCACAAATGGAGATTAAGTCATATATTAGTCTTTCTCTATTTCTAACATTATTTTTGAAATTTTCTGTTAATGTGATATATGAACTGATATATAAATATTACAAACAACTTCGTTCTTATAGTATAGCCGACACTCAGTGGTGATATATTCTACACTTGCTGAATTACTGCATTTAATTTGTTAATAAATTTTTATGTTTTTATAACTGTTTTCATGACAGAAATTAGTCATTTTTCCCTTTCCTGTACTACCCTTGTGTTTCAGTTTGGTGCTATCTTCACTAGCACCACAAGTTTAGCAACTCAAAACACACATTCTCTCAGAGTTTCCATGCGTCAAAAATCTAGTTACATGTCAGCTATATGTGCTGAGTAGACCTTACAGGCTGAAATCAATGTGTCACTGATACTACAATGCTGATTCAAGGCCAGCGGTCTTCCTTGCCCACCCCCTATTGGCCGAGTTTATTTCCTTATGGTTGTAGCACTGAGGTCCATGTTTTCTTTCTGGCCACTTTCAGCTTCTCCAGGCCCCCTCTCTCCATCAGCAATTCGGAGCATAGCTGTTCATGTTCTTTCTCAAGACAAGCAAGAGCCCACCTCTGAATTTTCCTGCTACCAGCTAGAGAAAATTCTGCTTTTCAATGTATCATGTTGCTACTAAGTCTAGATATGCCAATAAGTCCCATATCTAGAGGTCAATAGACTTAGGAATATAATAACTTCTGAATATGTCCTTTACAGCTGTAGCTACATTAATTTTTAACTAAATAGCCAGTGGGCAAGGATATCAGAAGGGAGATATTTTCAGAATTTTGTCGATCACAGTATACACTCTGCCCCCAAAGATCCACATCTCTCCTAAATGCAAGATATATTCTTCTCTTTCCAAAGTCCTAAATCTTCAGCCCATTATAGCATCAGGTCATGTCTCAAATCTTATCAATATCAGGTATAGATGAAGCTTTCTGGGTATTACATCTCCTGGGATCTAATTCTTCCCCATCCATGAAACTTTAAAGCTGATAGACAAAGCACTTGCCTTCCATAGTACTCTTCAGTGATGGGACAGGCACAGAAGAGTAGTGACAGACATTATGGTTCAAGAAGCATGAAAATGGGAGGTAGAAAGGCAATGCTGGTCCGAAGCAGTTTTGAAATCTAGCTGAGCAAATTCCATTAGATTTTAAGGCCTGGAGATTCTCTTCCATGGCTCTCAGCTTTGACCTCCAGGGTCTCTGCTTTGCCCTTGGGCCATTGTTCTTTTTCACTGCTTCACTTTATAAAATTTTTTTACTAGTATATATATATTTAACAATCACGGGTGCAGCATATACCAAAATATATGTACCAGAATGTTCTTAGCAGTAGTATTTGAACAGTTCGAAACTAAAACAACTAATGTCCACTAACATTAGACTGAATCAAGCTATGTATCACATAAGAACAAGTATATTTTCACAGTGACATGCACATAGTGCTGAGAATTAATGAACTGCGGCTTCATGCAACATTATGCATGTATGTCACAAATGTAACACTAGTACAAAGGACAAGAGAGCAAACATACTGCAGGATTTTATTTACTTCATCTGTAAGATTTAGCTAAATGACTTGATAGTGCTAGGATTCAGAAAATGGGAAATTCAGATAAGGGCAAGACTTACAGGGCCACTGACTGGAAAGAAGTAGAAAGAAAGGCATTTGGGGGTGCTGTAAATTTATGTTTCTAGCAATGACTACTAATTACATGAATAAGTTCACAATTAATGAAATTCTATCACTGGCATTCACTTTTAAGATGTACATCTTTGCTTGTATATATTTTAATGACTTTGTTGTCAATATTGTAAGATTTCTTTACATAGCTTTTTCATGAATTCTTTCTCATCCCAGTAGTGTGATTGCATTTGTGTGTATGTGTGCAGATCTCACTGCATCATGACATACTAAAGATAAAATCTAAAATCCCTGGCATGGCTTACAAATCCCCACAAAATATAATCCATGGTGATTTCTGGCTACTTGAGAGCTTGCTCTCTGTGGAGACTCCACCATCTCTGGAGCTGAAGATGTGTGATTTCCTTTCTCTAAGCTGCTCTATACCCACGCTCCATGACAGGTACACAAACCTAACTGATGCTTCTGGTTTCCACCATAATAGCTCTTCCTTACAGATGCCTTTGCCAACACTTCAGACTTCGTGAGATCCCTTTAATCCATGCTTTGCCAATGCTCCATATTTCTCCTGTCCTAATGTGCTGAAACTTGTTCACCGTATTGCCACTCTGTTAGACCACAGCTACAGGAGAACACAAACTAAGACCTTGTATTCATCGTTGTACCTCAGTCATATCAAGAAAATTGATATACACCTATAAATGAAACTAAAGGTAATAAAACCATGATAACATAGTTCCCTTTTTAACAAAAAGGGAAAAGGTTTTAACCTAAATCTAAGATTCTGAAGTTTTCCAGGTCTAAAAATATTTCAGATTTAAGTTAAAACATATGTTTTAATGTCAAGCAAGTGTATATCAAAATATGGTTAAGATGTAGTTATACTAATATCAGATTAAAACAGGGGGATTACTCTGTGATATTATTGCAGACAAAAGTTTAATAAAAAAGGATGTGTATATAGAGATATTTCCTTCTTCATTAACTTAAAATATTTTAACTACTGAGAGGTTACCTCTGAATCAATATCTGCTAAAGAATTTAACATTAGAACAAAGAAAACTTTTAAAATCTTTTCCATCAATTTCATTTCAAAAGAACTTTTATTTTCTTGCATATTAAAACAGTTTTAGAATAGCTTCATTGCTGCAAAATGCATGTGCATTGATCTACTTTCTCAAAAAATTCATCTTAGTTACAAATGGCATCCATACCTATCCCTGAAATAACATTTATCTGATTTTTTCCATTAGCCTCATTTTTTGTTGCTTTTAAATTGTGTCCCTTAAGAGTGTACATTAAAAGTTTTTGCTATTTATTGTGTGTTTAAGGCATTATGGAGATTTTAAAACTAAGCTTTTTGAAACAGATTTTTAAAAGTAAACTTTTTTGGTTCACTGATTTCTTCCACATACTTTTATTTTAAAAGTAGATTATTAATTGCTCCATGTCTAAATGGCATTGTAAACTTGAACATAATTTGTGCCATTTGGCTTTAAAGATTTCTTGTTACTTCACAAATAACTCTTAAGAATTTAGTTAAAATTTTAGCTAAGAACTCTGGAGCTAAAGAGGAAAGAATCATGGTTTTATTTTGACCTATAAAATAATACATGTTATAAAATGTTTATTCATATTAATTACATATGAACCACATAAAGGATATATAGTATTCATTATTCTAGTGACATCAGTATGTTTGAAGTAGGAAAAAAGATACACTATTTTTGTGACTTTAAACAAGTGCGTGCTCAGGAATACTCTGGTTGCCAAGACGACAGCCCCTGAAGTCACAACGGGGTCACAGGAAGAAAGAGGGAAAGGACAGACAAGGAGATGAATCTCCATTTCTCCAACTTCCATGGGAACGGAAGCAATTCTTTTAAATTTCTTAATAGTGAGTCTTCAGATGGTTGTGTGAAAATGACAAAAATTATTTGAAAGGCGTTAAATTAGACTACAGAGCTGAAGTCACCAAGTGTGGTCTGTGGACCTCAGAGGCTCCTTAGGATTCTTTCTTAAGGGGACTGTGAGGTCAAAACTGTTTCACCATAACACTAAACCTTAATCATTGTTTTAACTTCACCTACGTTCACACTGATGGCGCAAAGCATTTGGGTAAACCGCAGGTGCCTTACCCTGAATCAGGGCGGCAGCTCCTGAGCACATGGGAAATCACCGTATTCACTCTCCCTCTGCATTCTGGGGGATTTAGTATTTTGGAAAATTTACATTTGCCACCATGACCCTAACAGCTTCCCACTGCTTTAAGTCTTTTAGGATGAATGTGGTGTCTAGATGTTAGTTTATGAAACGTGTCAATCTTTGGGAATGCTGCATAACTCAGTGAACCAGTATCATACTTGACGTTACATCCACACGGAGGGAGAAGAGGGGGATCCTAGTGAAATTTCTGGTATCACCTCTGATATATCAAAGGCTGGGAAGTTGTCACTCCTACCCTTTCTCTTCAAAAAGGCTGAAATATCCGTAACTTTTCTTGGATCCATCAAAGAGGCAAGGTCATAGAGCAAATTGCCACCCCATACCCACAGAGACAGGTGAATCCAAAGTCACAGTTAAGATCTCTTACCTGGAACAGAAGCTTTCATAGCTATACAGGTTAGGGACACTTAAATGGCAATTTTAATGAATTGCAAGAGACCTAATATGGCCTCTCTCGAGAGTGGGAATTTCCTGGGGCCCTAAGTTTTAGGATGTCCCCATACTTCCAACGGTTTTAATTCTAGAAACTCCACCAGATTCCCACCAGGAAACCCAAGCAAGAAAGGTCCCTGCTACCATAAGATACCTGGGAATAAACCTAACCAAAGAGGTAAAGGATCTGTATTTGAGGAATTTGAATCTCCCTGATGGCTAGTGATGATGAACATTTTTTCATGTGTCTGATACCCATTTGTATGTCTTCATTGGAGAAGTGTCTGTTCATATCTTCTGCCCATTTTTCTATATGATTATCTGTTTTGTGTGTGTTGAGTTTGAGGAGTTCTTTATAGATCCTGGATACCAACCTTTTGTCTGTACTGTCATTTGCAAATATCTTCTCCCATTCCATGAGTTGCCTCTTTGTTTTTTTTTTTGTTTTTTTTTTTTTACTGTTTCCTATACTGCCTAGAGCAATCTATACTTTTAATGCCATTCCAATCAAAATTCCAAAAAGGAAGGAGACATTAAGACTTTCTCAAACAAAACCTAAGGAAATTTATTGCCAACATATTTTCTTAAAAGAAATGTTAACAGAAGTCCATTAAGGAGAAGGGAAATGATACACATTAGAAATTGGGATAACATAAGAAAGGAAAATTGTTGAAAAACAAATAAAGGAAGATAAAATAATACTTTTTAAAAATTTAGCTGATTCAAAAGATAACTAATAATATAGTAGTAATAATGTATTGAGTGATTATATCAAATGGAGACATGAGAGGAGCAACGGCCATGTTGTCAGGGACGGGAGAGGAGAACCGGAAACACTGTCAAAAAAAGTGACTTCGCTCTGACAGTCATCCTTCCTTCTCGGGGAAGGGTGAATTTTATGTGTGAAGCTGAGTAGTTTTATCAGCCTGGTCAATTTTGTGTGTCTAATAGTCTTGTATCATTTTTCTCTCTCTCTGCCTCTTTCAATACAAGCTGGCAATGTTTCTACTGAAATAAAATTATCAAAAGCTTGTGGGTCTCATGCGTATCCCACAGAGATGTACTCTAGTAGACAAGAGGTTCCACCACACATTGTTCCTAGATACTCAAATCTCTATTTTTGCTTCTTCTGAAAATACTGGGGAGGTCTGAATTAAATGCTGAATCTATTCAGGAGGGCTTTTGTGTGATTGAACATTCTGACCTTTGGATATTTCTGAGGAATCAGCAAAATACAGTCCATCCACACTTCCAGCTTTTCCTCTAGAGTATGATTTCCTGGGAGGGAATCTCTAATCTCACAAGACTGAAATGGAAAAGCTCCCTGTGAGCAAAGCTGGAATGATTCAATCAAGAAAATAAAATGGTGTTTGTTTATAGCCCAAAGTAGAAAGGAAATAATAAAAATAAATACTCACGACTCCATACGAATATGAATTAAAGGTTGAATAAATAAAAACATGTGGGAGAAAGGGCCAGTCTTCGTAGAATAAGGCCAAATAATTCCTGAAGATACTCTCCTCTCAAAAGAGATGAAGCGTAACTCCTGGCTCATTGAGTGTGGGCTGTCCATAGTGCCTTCCATTCAAGGAGCACAGTACAGAAAGAGAAAACAAAAGGAACTCCCCAGGAGAGAAACCTGATAAAACCTGTCTCAGCAGGTGGTCAAGGTCAACATCAATAGTGATGTATTATGTTCATACCATGTACTCTTGATATGGTGTGATGAAAATAATACTTTTCTTCTGTCGCCCTCCTCCCCAAAATGACAACTCCAATCTAATCATAAGAAAAACATCAGGCAAATCCCAACTGAGGGACATGCAACAAGATTCATGGCCAGAACTCCTCAACATTGTCAAAGTCATACAAACACAAGGAAATTTTGAGCAACTGTCATAGCCAGGAGCTTAAGGAACCATGATGAGTTAAATTTAATGTGGCATTATGAATGGGATGCCAGAACAGAAAAGCAACATTATAGAAAAACCAAGGGAGTATGAAAAAGTTGTGCATTTTAATTAGTAACACTGTAGCAGTATTGTTTCATTAACTGTGACAAGTGTGCCATGCATATGGAGTATACCAATAACAGAAGAAACTGGGTATAAAGTATATAGGAACTCTATTATTTTTATTATCTGTAATTTCTCTATTAATCTTTTCCTCTTCTAAAACATAAAGTTTATTAAGTAAAAGAAGGTGCTGTTAGTGTTAGGAGTAGTCACTGACCTTAAGAAAGGCTTTTTACCTTAAAACAGTGAATGATACATTTTGCTACAAAAGTTTTTTGTTAGTATTGGTTTGCAAAACATGCTTCTAGTTAAGAAAGGTAAAATGTGGGGTGCCTGGGTGGCTCAGTGGGTTAAATATCTGCCTTCAACTCAGGTCATGATCTCAGGGTCCTGGGATTGAGCCCCACATTGGGTTCCTTGCTCAGCGGGGAGCCTGCTTCTCCCTTTCCCTCTGCCATCTTCCCACCCCCGCTTATGCTCTCCGACTCTCTATTTCCCTGTCAAATAAGTAAGTAAAATCTGGAAGGAAGGAAGAAAGGACAGAAATATGTAGTTTCTAGGAAAATACTGGTTTCAACAATACAGCACATATTTCACAAATTTTGGATAGATAATGAATGATTGGTCTACACTCCATGCAAACACTCAATTCCTTTCTTGAAAGAGAAATGCACTTTCTGGGAAAATTAATGGAAAAAATATAGAAAGTCCTATGAATATCATGAAGTTTAGGGTCGGAAGGTTAAGGCAGAGACACTGGAGAAATGGTACTGTGAAATTGGCTGCTGTTTTTCACTTCGGAGGATTTGAAACTGGCAGGAAAAAGGCACGTAAGCACTATTTCCTGGATTGACTCCTGTCCTCCAGAATCCCCCTGCTAGAGGTCTCCTGCAACATGGGAGAGACCTTCTTAGCTGGATAACTGAAATGTGGGAGGGAAAAGAATGGGTAAAACTCAGACAGATAATGATAATCAGGCTACATTAAATCCATGCTTCCTTCCTCAGAACAAGATCAGTAAAGTCCACTCTGCTCACGATATCCTTCATGTCTGGTGCACTTTGAAGGGGAAGAGTATTTTATACCGTTAAAGCAGCCACCCTCAGAGACAATGAGAATTTTGTTCTCATTAATAAATAAGTTCACAAAAACTTCAGAAAGAGCCAGCAAGTGCATGGAGTTCAACCATTAGAAAAGAAGCAGAAAAGAAAACCAAACAAGGAAAGCTGTCTGCTAGTGAGCTGAGACGCTTAAAAATTGCTCAGAATTCAGAGAAAGAGAATAAAAAGGTAAATTATGACACATAAATATAGTGGAAAGACAATGAGCATGTATGTAGTTTTTTTCCTATTGGAAAGAATAAAGTAGAATGTAAAATGGTAAAATAAATGAAAATAGTGAATCCATTGGTACTAAAAAGAGGACCTAAGTCTGAAGAGGTTTTCAGACTCACTTTGTGTCAGGTCCCATGCAAAGTATAGGAAAAAAAGTCAATAAATTTGACTGAAAATAAACATTTTCTTTAAACAATCAAATGAAGAAAATTTATCTGGAAGGGAGGAACAAACCCATTTCCACTCTACTTACAAATGGGAAAGTCTTTGCTCTGAATTTTCCAATCACACCCCTAACACTTAAATGAGTTTCAAAACCCCCAAATGGACCGTTTCATCTCTGTCCAGATTTTAAGAAAAAGTGTTGCTCAAGCCACCCAACGGGACCGTCAGTCATACATTGAAAGTCTCCAGACTCCCAGAAGAAGCTCTGAATTACCCACTCCGTCCACATGTGCACTGCGGCCGATGGCTGTAGTTACACTTATGCAATGAGGGTCAAAAAAAAAGAAAAAAAAGTCTAAGATGTGGTCCATATATACTATGGAATATTATGCCTCCATCAGAAAGGATGAATACCCAACTTTTGTAGCAACATGGACAGGACTGGAAGAGATTATGCTGAGTGAAATAAGTCAAGCAGAGACAGTCAATTATCATCTGGTTTCACTTATTTGTGGAGCATAACAAATAGCATGGAGGACAAGGGGTGTTAGAAAGGAGAAGGGAGTTGGGGGAAATTGGAAGGGGAGGTGAATCATGAGAGACTATGGACTCCGTAAAACAATCTGAGGGGTTTGAAGGGGCGGGGGGTGGGAGGTTGGGGTACCAGGTGGTGGGTATTAGAGAGGGCACGGATTGCATGGAGCACTGGGTGTGGTGAAAAAATAATGAATACTGTTTTTCTGAAAATTAATTAATTAATTAAAAAAAGATAATACTGAAAAAGATGAAGTTTGGTCATTTTTTTAATATTCTGTATAGTAAACAATTCAAGTTGGAAAAAACCAGTATAGATATGAGAAAAAATAGACTTCGATTTAAAAATTAATCATGCAAAAAAGGTCATGTTGGGGTGATTAAACAGTCACTCCACAACTAATGTACAGATGTCATAATTTAATATATGCCAGAGTAAAACTAAAACAGAAATTGGTAATAAAAAATGAAGGAGAAATTTCTTTTGACAAATATTAATGGGAGAGCTGAGTTTATGCTCATGTATAAACATGCCAAGCCAGTAATACAGAGATGTTGAATAATATAATTTTTAAAATTTGCATTATATACCCACATACACATAATTTTTTTTTACATGTAAAAAAAAGTTCACCTTCCTCTCAAGCACCTTTAAAAATTTACAAAGTGGCTGGTTATCAGTTTCCCAAAGCATAGAGCACAGATGACTACAAAATCTAACATTCCCACTAAGTACCTAGAATAGAGAAGATGGAGAAAAATAGCATTCAAAAGAGGAGAACCTTGCACAAGAGATGAAGAAGGCTAATGGTATGGGAATGTGAGTTGCAGAAAGAAAGAGGAACAGAGAGAAGACTCAATTGTTATTATTATTATTATTAGAGATAAAAAAATATTCCCAAGTCACAATAAAAGTAACAAAAATATGAAAACATAGCTGCATTAGAATAATGCTACTATGGAAGTATACTGAATAAAAGGAAAGAAACAACGGTTTGACAGCATTAAGAGACAATATTTGAAGAGCTAAGCTCCCAGACAAAAGGAACACACGATAAAGTATACTATAGCTCTCAAAAACATTTTTCTCCTCGAAAACGTGTTGATCTTTATAGGGCAGGGAAAAAGAAAGAAAGCGGGAGCCTAGAAGGGGTGGCGGTCTCACCAGGATGAGGAGGTATGTACCAGATTCATGGATATCAAGAGTCAATCCCAGGGAACACATATGGCAGAAAAAGGAAAAATGCTATGGTCTGTGCCATCTCCCCTCAAATCATTTGTTTAATCACAATTTATATACGAGAAGGAAAACCTATGGGTAACCAAGGGATAGGCTGAGGTTCACAAGACAATAACAAATTTTATCAGCCTTCGTGGGTCTGGGGAGGCCCAAATTAGAAATCATAGTTTTTTTTTTTTTTTTTTAAAGATTTTATTTATTTATCAGAGAGAGAGAGGGGGAGAGAGCGAGCACAGGCAGACAGAATGGCAGGCAGAGGCAGAGGGAGAAGCAGGCTCCCTGTCGGGCAAGGAGCCCGATGTGGGACTCGATCCCAGGACGCTGGGATCATGACCTGAGCCGAAGGCAGCCGCTTAACCAACTGAGCCACCCAGGCGTCCCTAGAAATCATAGTTTTGCAGTGGATCCAGTAGACACTGCACGGTGTCCACTGAGAACACTGAAGAGGGTCCATCACAGGGTTAGGACAACTGGGAATGCGTAAGCCTCGCTGAATCAAACCACCTAACTCACACAAGGATTGCCTAAGATAAACTGACAAACCTGGAAGATAGCCTTTTTTATAATACTCTAATTTTCTATAGTTGGATTATAAAAATTATCTAAAGTACTGTATTTTTTCATATGTAAATTTCAATAGTAAATGAAAGCATATGGGGCACAAAATGATACAGTAAAGGGGCCTAATGAACAAAAGAACAGAGTATAGAAACAGATGCCCATGTCATCTGGACACTGAAATAACAGATACGGAGCAGCAACAGAGCTACACTTAAATTTCTTCAAAAAACAGGTGATGAGGTAGAAGACTCCACCGGAAAACTTCAGGATATTTTTTAAAGGAAATTCTAAAACTGAAAATCTGACCCAGTCATAAATGAACTCCAAATGCTTTTAAGACTAACATCTTAGGGGTGCCTGGGGGGCTCAGTCGGTTAAGCATCTGCCTTCAGCTCAGGTCATGATCCCAGGGTCCTGGGATGGGCCCCCACATTGGGCTCCTTGCTCAGGGAGGAGTCTGCTTCTCCGTCTGCCTCTGACCCTTCCCCACCACTTGTGTGCCCTCTCTCTCTCTCTGCTCTCAATATTTCTCAAATACATAAATAAGATCTTAAAAAAAAAAAGACTAACATCTTACGATGTTGTCTTATGAGTTTCTAACATCGCTGTCATCATCAAGAGACAACAAATCCAGGATTCATATTCACTTCCAACATTATTTAAAATTCCAGACGAGTAACCTTTAAACATTTCACTCTACATCATAAACTTAAAGAATACAATTGTGAAGACATATTTTTATAAAAAGGGTCTCTCTGTTAGGAATAAGTTGGATAGGTAGTCTGAACCAGGGTCCCCAACAAGAAAATATGGAGTCAGGACAGCTAAGATCAAACACCACTGACATCCTGTCTGCAGCTTAGACAGGACCACACTGACATTCTGCTTTGCAGCCTTTATAGAAATGCCTTCTGCAAAATGTCCTAAAATAAGGCAATTAGCCACAAAGCATTTTCAATATCATGGCGGTTAAGACCTAAGCCCCCAGAGTGAGCAAGAAAAGACCATCAGCACGTGGACATGAACCTAACAGGTAGACAGATATGTGATCAAAGCACTGATTGGCACGACTCAGCTCTCCCTGATGACTTAAGATAGTTCCACAAAAGAAAGAACTCATAAAACCCCCTAAACTTAGAAACTCCAAGGGCAATCCTCTCCGGTCTCCTCCCTCTCCATACCTTTATACTCTTTCTCGATAAGCCTTGCTTGGCTGCCCAACACTCTTCGACTTGTCTACCTCCTCATTCTTTGACCAAGAACCCGGGCACTAAGGCAACAAAATTCCTGTAACATCTCCATGGCCCCATAGTGATCTAATGATATTTGAGGATGGATGAAAGTCTTTTTTTTTTTTTTTTAAGAAACAGAGAGAGCAGCAGAGGGGCAAAGGGAGAGGGAGAGAAAGAACCCCAAGCAGGCTTCATCTCCAGCAGGAGTCCCACGTGGGGCTTCATCTCCCACCTTGAAATGGTGACCTCAACCAAAATTAAGAGCCAGCTGCTTAACCAACTGAGCCACCAGGCACCCTGGGGATGTCACTCTTGTTGATGTAGGGTAGTGTGAGCAGGCCAGAAAACCCAACTATACAGAATTATTTTTATTAACATAGACATAATTACTATTTTCTTTATTTATTTATCTTTGTTCTCTGAAATTGTCTTTTGTTTTCTCTTTTAAGAAGAAAGTAGAGGAGCGCCTGGGTGGCCCAGTTCTTTACGCATCTGCCTTCAGCTCAGGCCATCTCAGGGTCCTGGGATCAAGCCCCACATCAGGCTCACTGCTCAGTGGGGAGCCTGCCTCTCCCTCTCCCTCTCCTCTTGCCCTGCTCATGCTCTTGCTGTCAAATAAGAAAGAATATTTTTTTTCATGTTTAACAATCTTTAATTCAAATGTGAAAGTTCAATATAAGCCATATGTAGGGCTTGGGACTTGTTCTTTTAAAAACAAGAATGGAGAAACGCAACAGAATGATCTTTCCACTTTTTCTTCAGAAACTTTCAAGGAAAGGATAGATCATAGGGCCATAAAGACCCATTTAGTCATACCCACTTTCTCTCCCTACCAATAGTCTTTCACCCATTCCATCATCTTAATACACATTCCCAAAGGAAGTGTAGTAAAAAAGAATTTTTACTATTATTTTAGGCCATGTGAAAAACTATGGGCCAGACCTAAAATTTAATCTGTGGTCAGAAGAAGGCCTTTATTCCCTCAAAATACCAACAGACCTGGAATAGTATATTCTTTGATTCCTTAAAATTATTTACATTTTTCAGGATATTTAAGCTGTTAGAAAACTTACATTACAACAATATTACTTCTTCATGTAATAAAGTCAAATAAGCATAACTCTAATATAAACACTGATAAAATGGCCACAATAAAGAAATTTAAAAATATATCTGACCTATTAAATGAGGTACAAATTTCTAGAAAAATAATTAAATAGAATCTAGTAGATTAAATAGTAAACAGCTACTTTGTATGATTTTAAAAAGAGTTCCATATCTAGAAAGGTAGTAGGTTAACTTTATACATGCTTTTTTATCCTTCTTTCTCTGACATTATCTCTTATCTTTCACATCTTCTAGGGGCCACACTTACTCAATTTAAGCATTTTGCTTTTACTATTTTGTTGTGTAAGAACCCGTGCAATTTTCTCCAAATCTTCTCATGTGCCAGAATTCTCCAGATGGGAAAACCAGGCTCCACACTGAGAAACAGTTAAAATGGTGAAATGGCCAAGGTCTCAGGATAGCAGAAAATAATATAAAAAGCATGTAGGTTGCGTCTAAAAAAGGGGGGGAGACACCACTCCTGAGTACTGTGCCTGGGGCCCTTTGTACTTAGAACCTCCAGAAATATTTACATTTTCTGAAAGCAGAGAAGCTATGAGTCACTCAGAAACAATGAAATTTTGCATTAGATCTGATAGACTTACCTCAATATTGCAAAATTTTAATGGGAAAAAAAAAACAGAACAGAACAAAACAAAGCAAAAAACAGCAAAGGGGAGTGGGAAGCAGGAGGCTAAGAGCTCCCTGGTAATGTGGATTTACTCTGTGGGAGTGCAAGGCATGAGAAATGAGATACACCTCAGCTGCAGAACTTAAGCTGCTTCGTGTCACTGGTACAACCAGTGTCCCTAAGTGTTGCACCATCCGGACAGCCAGTGAAACCCCACAGGACAGTGTGCACAAACTCAAAGGGTAAAAACAAAACCGCAAAAAGGAAATGACTCATGATTTAGTTCAACATTTGAGTTAAAATGTTTGAAAAATATGCACCCCTGAAAACACTGAGAATGCTTAGGTAATCAAACTGAAGTAGAAAACAGCGTGGTAAACTTTCAGTTAAATGGGCTGTACTCTTCCCTAGACTAAGGAAGGTCCAGATGAATCCTGAAATCACTTCACCAACTGTTAAGTGATATTAAAGCCATTGAGAAAAACGGAGGCTCGGACGTTTTTGTTATTAAGTCAGCTTCACAAAGTCTTAATCTCAACACTTCAGACATGGCGTGGATGCACTGCAACCAGAGAAATAAGTAGAAAGGATAACTTAGGAACCTTGTGGGGAAACTAACTCCACCCCCGCAGAACCTCCAGTAACAAGTAAGTAGAATCAGCATGTATCATAGGCAACAGGTCGTGTGGCTGAATTCCTCTCAAGTTAGGTACAAGACATGACAATGTTGAATTATTGTCTTCCTGCATGCAAAAAACCGAATAGAATTCTGAAATATTTACAAACTGCTTAGACTAAATAGGAAGTTATTTGAAGATCCCTGCAGAGTAACTGAAGCTCAACTCCAGAGATTTACTATAGAAACTGAAACTCTGCTCTCATCTGCAAATAAGTTATCTATTAATAGCTCTGAAAAGGTGCACGTCCAGCCAGGAACCCTTAAAATATAAAGGAACCAGTATGTTGAGCAGAATAAAGGGAGGCAAGGCAGCGCTGTGCCATGAAGAACCTTGTGCTATTTCTAGAATGTTAAACTACTTAAACTCCTAAGAGGCCTATGACTTATTTTGGTCTCAAGATCTAACTTTCCTAATTAATGTTTAAGCATTTCTCAAGGGATTTTTGATGGTAAGATACATCTACTTAAAACGACCAAATTGTGTCCTTAATTCTTTGTGAAACGCCTCAGCATATTTTGTAAAATTAAAATACCATTCAACAGGTGTTAATGAGATTGGGAATTTCACAATTTTATCCTCAGTTAGTGTCACTATTACATGATAAGTCTGGGTATTTAAACAATCTTTAAGCTGAAAATAAATAAGGGAAATAACAAATGTCTTATCTACTTGTAGAACATGGGTAAATACTTAAGACTAGCCCAAGGGTTTTTTTATAGTTTTCATCAACTCTATCTTGATAAAATTAAATATAGATGCTTATGTGTTACAAACTGTTACCTGAAAGTAAAAAGAAAATCAAATCGGGAATTGATTATTGTGAGCAAATTTCCCTAAGGAGAACCTGGCTAATAAAGCAAGGAGTTTCCTTTTTGAGATAAATATTTATAAATTTTACATATTTTGTATCTATTTCTAATGCTATTGAACTAACAACTATTAATTGCTTTCAAATATCATTTTGATACTGGCATCAAGTAGAGCCTACCAAGTACGACCCTGACTGAGGAACTCAGTGATTTGTCTGACAAGTGATATGGTGTATGTACAAAGTCCCACGCACCACAAGTACGTGCAGTGTTCCTCCACACCCCGTATTGCCTGCCCTACACCCACAGTCACATCACAGGACCCATTCCACGACGTGTTCCCCATTATGGTCCTGAGCCTGCTGCCCAGAGGAGTCCTGCCTTCTAAAGGCATGAAGACAGTACTGCTAAAAGAAGGAGGGTCTTGCTATATATATATATATATTTTTTTTTTTTTATCTTTCTGACACAATTTTATGTATTTGAGAGAGAAAGTGAGCAAGCACACTAGCAAGGCGGGTGTGTTGCAGGGGGAGAAGCCCGATATGGGGTTTGATCCCAAGACCATGAGATCGTGACCGGACCAAATCAGATGCTTTACTGACTGAGCCACCCAGGTGCCCCAGTCCTTGTTAACTTGAGGAGCAGAATTTTTCATGCCATCAGAGTTGTGTCTGTTCAGTTTTCTGCTTGGTATGGTTTGTGCCATCTTGAAATCAAAACAGAATAAAATAAACCATAGATGGGGTGGAGAGGTGCACTGGGACTCTGTTAGTCCTAATGTAATACAGGTCAAAGCAATTAGCCTGTCATTCCTAATAGTGCTGGAAATTCTAATGCTCAGCCACATCTGATTCTCTTCTCCCCCAGCACATAAAAAGGTTACATATCTGTAACCCTGTTACCAATGGGCAGGGCCATGAGACCAGTTCTGCACTGTGGGCTTTAGAAAGAAATGATACAGTCACATTTGTATGGTGCTCTCTTAATCCCTTCTGTGTCCTTGTGTGAAAGCTTTGTAGTCCGATGTAGTCCTACTTCCTTATTTTTGCTTTTGTTACCTTTGCCTTTGGAGTCAGATCCAAAAACTCACTGCCAAGACTAAAAGTCAAGGAGCTAATCCGCGATGTTTTCCTCTAGCAGTTGTGTGGTTTCAGGCCTTACGTTGAAATCCTTAAACCATGTTTAGTTAATGTTTGTGTATGGTGGAAGAAATTGGTCCAGTTCCATTCTTCTGCATGTGGCTGTCCAGTTCTCCAGCACTGTTGAAGGAAAAGACTCTCTTTTCCCCCAGGTATATTCTTGTCTCCTTGCCTCAAAGTAATCGACTCGTTGTGTTCCATTGTCTATGTGGCTGTCTTCTGTGCTGGTACCACACTGTATTGATTGCCATAGCTTTGTAATGTATCTGAAATCAGGTAGCATGAGGCTTCAGCTTTGTTCTTTCAAAAGGTTTCATTGCCTATTTGGAGTCTTTTGTGGTTTCATACAAATTTTAGGACTTTTTATTCTATTTCCATGAGAAAGGTCACTGGAATGTTGATAAAGTTTTCACTGAATCTCTAGAATGCTTTGGATAATATGGACATTTTAAAATATTAATTCTTCTAACATATCAACAGAATATTTTTCCATTTCTTTGTGTTTTCTTCATTTACTTCCATTAGTGAATTATCATTTTCAGGGTACAGGTCTTTCACTTCCTTGTTAAATTTGGTCCCAAGTATTTTATTCTATATGATGCAATTGCAAATGGGATCATTTTCTTAATTCCTTTTTCTGATAACTTCATTGTTAGTTTATAGAATCACCGCTGATTTTTGTATATTGATTGTGTACCCTGCAACTTTTCTAAATTCATTTATTGGTTCTAATAGGGGTTTTTTTTTGTGGTATCTTTCCAGTTTTTAAATACAAAATCATGTCATGCAGATAATGGTAGTTTTACTTCTTCATTTCCAATTTGGATGTCTTTTATTCCTTCTTCTTGCCTAATTGCTCCAGCTATGACTTCCAATACTCTGTTGAGTAAATGTAGCAAGAATGGATACCCTTATCTTGTCCCTGATCTTAGGAAAAAAGTTTTCAGCTTTTCATCGAGGAGGATGTCAGCTGTGATCTTGTCACACATAGCCTTTATTACGTTGAGGAACATTTCCTATATATCCTCATGTTTACAGTCTTTATCATAAATGGATGTTGAATTCTGTGAAATGCTTTCACTGTGTCTGTTGAAATGATCACATGATTTTTATCCGTCATTTGTTACTGTGGTGAATCACAATGCCTAATTGGTGAATGTTGAGCCATCTTCTCTCGCCTGTAATTAATCCTACTCTCTCTCATGGTGTATGATCCTTTTAGTGTATTGTTGAAAGCAGATTCCTAATACTTGGTTGAGGATTTCTGCATGTATATTCATCATTTAATTCTGTGTGTGTGTGTGTGTGTGTGTGTGTGTGTGTGTGTGTGTGTGTGTGTGTGAGGGAGAGAGAGAGAGAGAGAGAGAAAATGATATCTTTGTTTGGTTTTGGTATCATGGTAATGTTGGCCTATACCTCCCAAAATAAGTTTAGTTGTGTTCCTTCCTATTCAAGTTTTTGGAAAATTTGAGAAGCAGAAATATTAAACTTTACTTGAATGTTTAGTAGAAATCACCCATGAAGCGACTGGTCCTAGACAGTTGCTGGTTGGGAGGTTTAAATTACTGATCCAGTCTCCTTACTACTAACTGGCCTATTGATTTTTCTATGTCTGCATGATTCAGTCTTGGAAGATTGTTTCTCTCTAGGAATTTATCCATTTCTTCTAGTTTCCTAGTCCAATTTATCAGAATATAACTTTCATAGTAGTCTCTTATGATCCTTTGTGTTTCTGCCTTATCCATGGGAACATTTCTTTCATTTGTGATTTCATTTGAGTCCTCTCCTTTTTTTTCTTAGAGGGTGTAGATGACACTTATAGATTTTTTTTTTAATCTTTTCAAAGACTCAGCTCTTAATTTATTTGATTTTTTCTAGAGTCTCTTTAGTCTCTATTTCATTTATTTCCACTCTGATCTTTATTATTTCCCTCCATCTCCTAATTTGGGGCTTTATTTCTTCTCCTTCTCCTTTTTTTTTTTTTTTAATTTTCTTTAGGTATAAACCTAATTATTTGAGATTTTTCTTGGTTCTCGAGGTATTCCTATATTGCTCATACCTTCCCTTTTAGGATTGCTTTTGCTGCGTCCCACAGATTTTGGTATGTTGTATTTCCATTTGCATTTGTCTCCAAGGTTTTTTTTTTTTTTTTAATTTCTCATTCAATTCTTTTGGTGGCCTATTGGTTGCTTAAGAGTATGCTGTTTAATCGCCACGTATTTGTGATGTTTTCAGTTTTCTTCTTGTAACTGATTTCCAGTTTCATGCCATCATGGTTGGAAAAGATGTTTGATATGATTTCAATCTTCTTAAATTTTCTGAGACTTGTTTTATGCCCTCCCATATGGTCTATTCTAGAGAATGCTCCATATACACCTAAGAAGACTGGTGGTAGGTATTATGGAGGGCACGTATTGCATGGAGCACTGGGTGTGGTACATAAACAATGAATTCTGGAACACTGAAAAGAAATTTAAAAAATAAACAAAAATTTAAAAAAAAAAGAATTATAATGTCATTAAAAAAGGAAGAATGTATACTCTTTGGGGATGGAATATTCTGCATATACTAAGTCCATCTGTTCTAATGTGTTATTAAAGGCGTAAGTTCCTTTATTGATTTTCTCTATGGATGATCTACCCATTGATGTAAGTGTGGTATTAAAGTTCCTTACTCTTACTGTGTTGCTGTCAATTTTTCCTTTTAGCTCTGTTAATATTTCCTTTATACGTTTGGATGCTCCTGTGTTGGGTGCATATTTATGAATATTACATCTTCTTGTTGAAGATGTAATATTCCATCCTTTATTAGTATGGAGTGTCCTTCTTTTTTGATCTTTCATATAGTCTTTGTCTTAAAGTCTATTTTTTTTTTCTGATATAAGTATAGCTACCCAAGCTTTCTTTGTTTTTGTTTATGCTTTCCCAAGCTTTCATTGGGTTTCCATTTCATGGAATATCTTTTCCCATCCCTTCCCTTCCAGTCTGTGTGTGCCCATACATATGAAGTCAGTTTTCTGTAGGCAGCACACAGATAGTTCCTCTTCTTTCATGCACTCAGTCACTCTATGTCTTCTGGTTGAAGAACTTAATCCATTTACATTTAGAGTAATTACTGATAGGTAGGTACTAACTGCCATTTGTCATTGGTTCCCTGTCAATTGTTCTGCTGTTTTGCACTTCCTCTCTGTTCCTTTCTTCTCTTCTTGCTCCCTTCCTTGTGGTTTGATGACACTCTTTAGTGTTATACTCAGATTCCTCTAACCTTATCCTTTGTGTCTACTACAGGTTCTTGTTTCGTGGTTATAATAAGATGCATATATAAAAGCCCATAAATATATAAAACAGTATATCTAACTGGATAGCAAGTTAAGTTTGAATGTATTCTATAACTTTACATTTTTACTACCCCCTGCCACATTTTATGTCTTTGATGTCATATTCTATGTCTTTTTAGTATAACCCTTATCCAATAATTGTAGTTATACTTATTTTTACTACTTTTGTCTCTTCATCTTCTTACTAGGTTTACAAGTGATCAATACACTATCTTTCTTATATATTTGGCTTTATCAGAGAGGTTTTTACTTTGACATGTTGTCTTATTAGTAATCCATGTGCTTTTTTTTTCCCTCTACCTGAAGAAGTCCCTTTAATATTCTTTATAAATCTGGCATAGTAGTGATAAACTACTTTAACTTTTACTTATCTAGAGAACTCTTTATGTCTCCATTTCTGAAAGAATGCCTTTCAGGGTAGAGTATTCTTAGTTGGAATTATAATTATTATAATTATTATTGTTATTTTTACATTCAGCATTTGAATATATCAGAACACTCTCTTCTGGTCTGTAAAGTTTCTGCTGAAAAATCTTGTAGTCTTATAAGGATTCCCTTGTATTTAAAAGTTACATTTCTCTTGCCATTTTTAAGATTCTTTCCTTACATTTAATTTTTGACATTTTAATTATCAAGTATCTTGATGTGCGTTTCTTTAGGTTCGTCTGATGTGTAACTCTGTGTGCTTTCTGGACCTGGATATCAGTTTCTTCACCCAGATTAGAAAATTTTCAGATCTTTTTTCTTCAAGTAAGTTTTTTGCCATTTTTCCTCTCTATCTTCTTTCTGGAACCCCCATTATGTGGATGTCACTCTGTCTGATATGGTCCTATAGTTTTCTTAAGTTATCTTCATTTTTAAAAATTCCTTTTTTTTCTTTTTGCTAGTCTGACTGTGCAGTTCCCATTGCCTTATGTTCCAGGTTACTGATCTGTTCTGCTTCATCTAGTCAGCTAGTTGGCTGTTGGGCCATTCTAATGTGTTTTTCAGTTCAGTTATTATATTCATCTCTGTTACTTCTGTTCAGTACTTTCTTACATTTTTACCTCTTTGTGGAAGTTCTTATATTATTCTTTCAAGTTTGGTAAGCATGTTTCTGACCATTACTTTTCTCTTTATCTGGTACATTCCTATCTCCCTTTCCTTGAAGCCATTTTTTGAGGTTTTATCTTATTCTTCTGTTTCAAACATGTTCCTCTATTTCCTCATTTTGCTTGACTCTCTGTACTGGTTTTTATGCATTAGGTAAAACAGCTTCTACCTCTCCCAGTGTTTTTACAATGTGGCTTTGTGTAGGAGATTAACCTTATCATTCAAACTGGCCCTAGCTCTTGTCTGTCTTCCAAACATTTGTGATTGTGTAAACAACCTGATTTATTCTTATTCAGTCCTAGCTGGAGGGTGTACCAACACCTTTCAGTTTCTCAAGGACGGGATTTTAGCACCTAGTTTAAGGCCGACTGGAAGTTATATGCTCAGACAGCACCTTTAAATTACGTAAATATAAACAATGTGGGACTTCAATCATCAACGTTATGGCCTTCAGACCAGGCAATCTAAAGGTGTCCCCTGGCAGAAAGATGAAAAATCAGGGTCCAGAGTGTATTAGCTCCTTTCTTAGAGGTACCAGTGAGCTACAATGAGCCCAAAAAAGGATGCAAAGATGGTGTGCACTGACTATGTTCCCTGAGAGCACCTCTGTAGCCACTAGATGTGTGGTAAATCTGAAGCCTGCCCCTAAGGCTGGAGCTCCAGAACAAGGAAACAGGGTTTTGTTTCCAGTGAAGACTGGAAAGTGTGTTTTGGTCTGCCATCTGTGCAGAGCCCTGGGGGTGGTAGCCTGCCAAGAACTGTCTTTCTGATTGTTACAGTCTCATGGAGCCCAGGAACACTAGCATCCCTGGCCACCAGGATCCGCTGATGAAAGGGCATCCCTGGTGTGGACTGTATGAACATGCCACCTTTAGTGAGGCATCTGGAGAGAGCCTGGGGAAGGGCACACCCACCTGTTTTACTGAGATAGTGGCAGAGTACAGGGCTTGGGTGAGCCCACACTCTTTAGCAGAGCAGCTGGAGAGTGCTGTTACTTTGAATGCACACCTGCACTATCAAGGTAGAAAAAGAGTAAAATAGCACCTGCCAGCACCTCTGTCCACAGAGAACATCTCAACTAGCCCAGCCCCTTTGCCAGATGCTCTAAGATTAGCAAATCAATCTCCTCAGCGTGCAGTCTAGGCATTTTTCAAACTGCTTTTCTGTTGCGCTCCAGGGTGAATGAATCTACCTGAAAACCTTTCAAAGGAGAATCTCGGTTCCTTACAGCTCTTTGGGTATCCAGGACACAAGCCCTATTTGCTTTCATAGCCAGACATTTTGAGAGTTTGTTTCTCTAAGGTGGATCCCTAGGGGTCTATGTGCCTGATGGGGGGGCATGAATGCCTTGTTCCTCAAGGAGAAGCTCCATATTTGCAAGTTTCCTGCCAACTGTGGATGCGTGGTGAGAGAACATCTCTGCCTCTCCTATCCATCTTGATGTCATCCTTTTATCTTCTGATGTGGAAGAACTGTTTAGTTTCCACATCTTTTTCAAAGGGAATTGTTCCATATTTAGCTATAGATTTGGTGTGTCCATGAGAAGAGGTGAGTTCAGTATCTTCTGACACCATTCTTTGATGCCCTCTGTTTTATAAGCCCCTCAGATTTCAGGTTAATTTTTCTCCACAGCATAAATGAATTTATCTAATCTAATTTTTAAAAATCAATTTCTTTATATTTGACAAGATATAAGTAAACAAATTGACAAATAATAAATAAATAACATGCAAGACAAGAAAGAAATGGAAATTGTGGTAAGGCTTAGAGAAATCATAGCTCTCCAAATTCCAATTAAAACACAGATTCTGTGACCCAGGGCAGTCTAGATAAATCCTTAATAGCTGAGAAAGCCATCACTGTTGATAAGCTTCTTAGGGTGGTGGTTTTTTCCCCTCCTCTGATGTGGAGATAGGCAGGTTGGGGCAAGTGTCTTTGTATTGTGAGGACTGTCACACACTGACTTTCCTTCCTTCAGGGTCATCTGATTTGACATCTATCAGACTGAACACAGCAATTTTAAATTTACTCATTTTGTCTTAAGGCTTTCACTGTGGCAGAATATGTGCAACACTGGGGTTCAGGTGGGAAAGTCAAGGACAGAAGTGGATAACAGGAATCTTTTAGTCAATGCAGATAAGAGGCAAAAAGGGGGTTTAGAGTCAAAATGTGTGCCAAACATAGTAAACAGCTGGGTAACATTTAAAAAAAGTCTTACAAAAAGACCCTATGTTAACGATGACAACAGCAAATATCAACATTTATATGCAGAATTTTAAGGAGATGGTGGAATATTGTGTGTATTTGTTTCCTTAAATTATTCTTCATGTGTATTTATACATTTAAAACTCCCAGAAACATTTTTAATAATCGTATGCGATTTAATCAAAAGGTTATTACTACTAATAAGGATAATTGCAAGGTAACTGCAATTGATTTGTTATGCATTGTTTTAGATTTATTTTCCAAAATTTTGTATTTGCAGAGCAATTGCATTTATTAATTTATTAAACAGTATATGCACTTCCTTATTTGCAACAGTGTACTAAAGTTAATGAATTTATATAAAGATAGACCTGCTGGAAATGAAAATATAAAATTGGACAAACTTTAAAAATAGCAAATATATTATGGATTATTTCAAAAATGTCAGTTTTTATCAAGCAGAGATGGTCACAGAGGAAAAAAAAATCTACTTAAAAATGGCCACTCATGACTGGCAAGACATGGAAAACATAAAACTGTACCAGGACTAAAAATAGTAATAAACTTATTTATCTGAAAATGTCAGTTTTTATGTAGCTGAGCTCTTCGTGCAAGGAAAATTACAGTTTCCTGAGTAGTTTGTGCTTCAAAAACAACTTCGTGCCCTTTGAATCTCTACAAAATTAAATAATGCAAAGCAGAATATTTCCTCTTTGGCACAATTGTCCCTCACTACTTATGTTATCTAATTAGATCTTAAACAAATTAAAATTTGATCAAATCATCCCAAACTCTGCAATATATAATAAAGTAGCAAAACCAACAAACAAATAACTCAGATTTTCTTGTTGCTATTAAAGAGTAAAAATACTAATGAAAATCGTTCATGAAAAAAGTTTTTTAGAAAAGAATTATAAAGTAACAGTATGCTTATGATTTCAAGGCTCTATTTTGGACTGTGACACCATCTCTTGATACTCAAGACTGACTCTAAAATTGTAAATTAAGAAAAGAAATCCTACTTATTTTATACTTGTGGGCAAAATAGATCTTCCTTGCATAGGAGTCAAAGGAAAGGTACCCTGTGCCCTAAATGGTGTGCTGTCTGCCTTCTGACACCATCCACAGTGAAAGACCAGTTTCTGAGATGGGAAGTGATAGGTAGTCCACTCCCTACCTCCATTGTTCAGAGTGAAAGCACTTTATATTTGTGATAGATTCAAGTATTTACCATTTACACATGACTATAAAATCAGGAAATACAAATAACCAGTAGGTGGATGAAATTCCCAACACTCCTAATCAATCAATCTTTCTTTCTTTTGAGTATGTGTGCCTATGAATTAGGTGGGAAGGAGCAGAGAGAGGGGGAGAGAGTCTTAGGCAGACTCCCACTGAGCACAGAGCCTGACTCAAGGCTTGACCTCAGGACCCCGAGATCATGCTCCTGAGATCATGACCTGAGTTGAAACCAAGAGTCAGACCCTTAACTGGCTGCACTACCCAGGTACCTCAAAGGGACAGAGAATCTTAAACAGGCTCCAAACTCAGCACAGAGCCCAAGGCTTAATTCCTTTCTTAAAAGAAATCATTGTATTATCTCTTTTTGAAAATATGAAAGTATATATGGTCAGAAGGGTTAACTTTTGAAATAGGAGTTCAATCAACCAATGTGCTTTTTAAAATATATATTTGTATATATATGTATATTTCTTATTTCTTTTCAGTGTAACAGTATTCATTATTTTTGCACCACACCCAGTGCTCCATGCAATCCGTGCCCTCTCCAATACCCACCACCTGGTACCCTGACCTCCCACCCCCCCGCCCCTTCAAACCCCTCAGATTATTTTTCAGAGTCCATAGTCTCTCATGGTTCACCTCCCCTTCCAATTTCCCCCAACTCCCTCTCCTCTCCATCTCCCCTTGTCCTCCATGCTATTTGTTATGATCCACAAGTAAGTGAACCCATAAGATAATTGACTCTCTCTGCTTGACTTATTCCACTCAGCATAATCTAAACCAATGTGCTTTTAAATAAATAATATTTTCAAAAGAAATTTTCTAAACAGACTTGTGGTCTAAGCACAAAAAGGGAGAGAGACAGGTGATGTTAGCAGGGGCCTGAGGAAGGGGATGGGGCCCAGTGGTTAATGGTTGACACTCAGGAGAAAATGCTCTTGCTAAGGGTGGGAGACAAGGCCCTGGGGCTTGTGATGTCATGGGGCTTGAACTCAGTAGAAACCAGACCTTAAACCAGACCTTAAAGGACAAGGTTCTCATAGTAAATATCAGAGAAATATTCTTTCCTGCAGCATACAGGGGACAGGAAAATGGGAATCATTTAGAAATAAACCACAGCACTCTGTTCTGTTTAACATGGTGCACCCTCGGGAGAAACTACTCAACTAGGCCCTAACCTGCTGGGTAGTATCAAAGCCCAGTGATTGGGGGAAGGGAAATACCCAACTCCAGCTCATTCTAGCCACTCTGTCCCATTGAAGGGGAAGAACAAACGGGGAAACTCTAATGAAGCTCACAGTCCAGAAGCGTAGGCTCACTAAAGGCCTGGGACCTAATGACAGGACACGGAGTGCTTCTCCTCTCCTCACAGTTCACCCTAATGGTCTGCTCACAACAGTTCCTTTTACTTGTTACATCATGACCGACTAAGAACAAAAAAATCACAAGGCATCCTAAAAGGAAAAAAACACAATTTGAAGAGACAGAGCATCAAAACCAGGACAGGAGTGTTAGAATTATCAGACCAGAAATTTAAATAGACATGAGTAATATGCTAAGGGTTCTAATGCATGAAGTAGACCATATGCAAGAACAGATGGACAGTAGTGGCGGAGAGATGGAAACCCTAAGAAATAACTAAAAATAAATGCCGGAGACCAAAAACACTAACAGAAATGAAGAATGTCTTTGATGGACTCATGAGTAAACTGGACACGACTGAGAAACAGTCTCTGAGCTTCAGGAAATCTCAAGAGCAGCTTCTAAAACTGAAAAGCAAAAAGAAAAAACGACTGGAAAAGCAAAACAGAAAAGTATATCCAAATACTATGGCACAGCCACAAAAGATATAGTACGTATGTAATGGGGATACCAGAAGGAGAGGAAGGAGAGAAAGAACAGAAGGACACAAAACACTAGTGACCAAGAATTTTTTTCAAATTAATGTCAGGCACCAAACCACAGATCCACGATGCTTAGAGAACACCAAGCAGAATAAATAAGAAAAAAAAAAAAAAAGTCACCTAAGCATTTCATCTTCAAACTACACAAAATTCAAAGATAAAGAAAAAAATATTTGAAAGGAGCCAGAGATAAAACACCTTTCCTACTGAGAAACAAAGATAAGAATCACATCTAACTTCTACTCAGTAACCATGCAAGTAAGACAAAGGGGGGGGGCTAGTTTTTCAAACACTGAGAGGAAAAGAAACCACTAATCCAGAATTCTGTGCACTGTAAAATTATCCTTCAAAAGTGAAAGAGAATGAAGACCTTTGTCAAACATAAATTGAAAGAATTTGTTGTCATAGACCTGACTTGCAAAAAATGTTAAAAGGAGTTTTTTAGAAAAAAAGGAAAGGATGTAAGTCCAAAACTTGAATTTACATAAAGAAAGGAAAAGCATTAAAGAAGGATTAAGTGAAGGTAAAATAAAAATTTTTATTTTTCTTATTTTTAATTGATTTGACAGATAAGCTTGTTTAAAATAACACCAACAGTTTATTCAATCATGTGTGCTTATGTAGGTATATATGATATAGATATGCTAATGTAAGCTTATATATAAGTAATATAAATGACAGCAACAATACCAGGCATAGGAGGGAAGAAATAGGATTCTTTTCTTTTCTTTTTTTTTTAAGATTTTATTATTTATTTGACAGAGCGATCACAAGTAGACAGAGAGGCAGGCAGAGAGAGTGGGGGAAGTAGTCTCCCCACTGAGCAGAGAGCCTGATGCAGGGCTTGATCCCAGGACCCAGGGATCATGACCTAAGCCGAAGGCAGAGGCTTAACCCACTGAGCCACCCAGGCGTCCCTAGGATTGTTTTCTTATTCTATGATATACCACCTGTTCAGTAGTACAGTGTTATTTGAAAGATGACTTGGATTAGCAGCAAACATATATTGCAACCTCTAATGTAACCACTAATTTCTTTTTAAGAAGAGAAGTATGACTAACATGCTAAGAAGAGAAAAATGTAATTGAATGCTTAATTAAAACCACTAAAAGGCAGAAAAAGAGGAGAAAGCAAAAAAAAAAAAAAAAGCAAATAAGGAATGCCACAAATAGAAAACAGAAACAAATATGGTAGATAGTTATCCAATTACAACAATAATCACTTTGAATATCAATGGCCTGAATGCACAAATTAAGACTAAGATTGTCAGGCTGGGTTAAAGAACAAGACTAACAATGCATTGTCTACAAGACAGTCCCTTTAAGTGTAAAGACATATATAAATTTTAAAAATAAAATAGAAAAATATATCAGAATAATACTAATCAAAAGAAAGCAAAAGTGGCTATTTTAATTTCACACAGAGTAAACTTGAAAGCTAAAAAAAATTATCAGAGATGAAGGAGGGTACTACATGATGATAAAGGTTAATCTCCAAGAAGACCTAGCAATCCTTAACACATATATGCCTATCAACAGGATATCTAACTATGAGAGGCAAAACTAACAGAATTATAGAGAAATAAATTAATCCATTATCACATTTGGAGACTTCAACATCCATCTATCAGAAATCAACAGATCCAGCAGGCAGAAAATCAGTAAGGACTTAGTTGAACTTAACAAATCACCCAACTTCATATTATTCTCAAGTTCACAAGGAACATTCATCGAGATAGACCCCATTAGGGACACCTGGGTGGCTCAGTCGGTTACACGCCTTCGGCTCTGGTCATGATCCCTCAGTCCTGGGATCGAGTCCCTCATCAGGTTCCCTGCTCAGCAGGGAGTCTGCTTCTCCCTCTCCCTCTGCCACTCCCACCTGCTAATGCTCTCTTTCCCTTTCCCTCCCCCTCTCTCTGTCAAATGAATAAATAAAATCTTAATTAAAAAAAAGGGCACCATTAGAGGCAATAAAACACATCTTATCAAATCAAAAAATATAGAAATTATACAAAATCTGCTCTCAGAGCATGACTGAATTTAACTAAAAATCCATGACAGAAGAATAACTGGAGAGTCCCCCAAAATACACAGAGATTAGGCAATGATCCTCTAGATAACAAATGGTGAAAGAACAAATCTTAAGTAAAATTAAGCAATATTTTTAAATAAATGAGAATGAAACACATTTGTCAAAATTTGTGGGATGTAGCAAAATAAGTACTTAGATAGAAATTCATCATTTTGTTTATATATATAGGTATCCTCCACCTTTTGAAATTTTGTATTATTCTCCTTCTCTTTTGCCAAATACCTCCCCTTCGTACCTGTTTTTGGTAACTGAAAGATATTTGAAGAGGACTTCACTGTCATAAAATAAGATGAAAACTGAAAATAGTGTTCAGTATTTGTTTTGCACTGAGCTGTTATAGGGGCAGCACACACCCTGGGCGCAGTGTGTCCACCAAGCTCCTTTCCTGGGAAATATACTCAGTATCTCAGCATCAAGTTGCCATAGCTCTGAACTATGTCTGCGAGCATCTATCCTTGACTTGATTTATTCTGTGCATCCATTAGGATGATATGGCATAAGGTACCAGAGAAACCTAAGGAGAAGTTATTTAGAGGGTCTGAAAACACACAAAAAATTTTTCCACGTGCATTGTGGTAGTTGCTTCTTTACTTTATGCCATTTTGGCTTGTAACAGGTTTCATAGGATAGACTTTAGGATAGACAGGTAAAGGAAAGATAGGGGTGCCTGGGTGGCTCAGTCAGTTAAATGCCCAACTCTTGATCTCAGCTCAGGTCCTCTTTTTTTTTTTTTTAGTATTTTATTTATTTATTTGACAGACAGAGATCACAGGTAGGCAGAGAGGCAGGCAGAGAGACAGGAAGGGAAGCCGGCTCCCTGCTGAGGAGAGAGCCCAATGCAGGGCTTGATCCCAGGACTCTGGGATCATGACCTGAGCTGAAGGCAGAGTTTTAACCCACTGAGCTACCCAGGTACCCCTCAGCTCAGGTCTTGATCTCAAGTTGAGTTCAAGCCCCATGCTTGTATCCATGCTGGGCTCAATGCTGGGCTCCACACTGGGCTCCAAGCTAGGCATGGAGTCTACTATGAAAGGAAGGAAGGATGGGAAGAAGGAAGGAAGGGAGAAGTAGAGGAGAAAGACTGATCAAAAATCAATAATCTAAGTTTTTAACGTAAGGAACTAGAAAAAGAAAAGTAAACTTTTAAAGTCAAAGAAGGCAGAATAAAGGAATAATAAAAATGACAGCAGAGGTTGCCTGGGTGGGTCTGCTGGTTAAGGTTAAGGCTGCCTTCAACTCCAGTCATGATCCCTGAGTTGTGTTCCCTGCTTAGCGGGGAGCCTGCTTCTCCCTTTGCCTGCTGTTCCCCCTGCTTGTACTCTCTCTGTCAAATAAATAAATTAAATTAAATTTTTAAAAATGAGAGCAAAGATAAATGGAATTAGGGGCACCTGCTTAGCTCAGCAGGTTAAAGCCTCTGCCTTCGGCTCAGGTCATGATCCCAGTGTCCTGAGATTGAGCCAAGAATTGGGCTCTCTGCTCGGCAGGGAACCTGCCTCGCCCTCTCCCTCTGCCTGCCTCTCTGCCTACTTGTGATCTATCTCTGTGAAATAAATAAATAAAATCATTTTTAAAAAAAAGGAATTAAAAACAAAAAATCAATAGAGAAAATTAATGAAACCAAAAGCTGCTTTTCTGAAAGGAACAATAAAATTGATAAGCCTCTAATCGGATTATTTAAGGAAATAAAAATACAGGAAACAAGTTACTAATATCAAGAATGAAATCAGAGACACCACTATAGATGCTATGTACATTAAAAGGATAATAAATGGATACTACGAACAACTCTATGTCCACAAATATGATAGCCCAGATAAAATGGGGCAAATCCTCAAAATACACAATTTGTCATAACTCACACAAGAAATACACAATATAAATAATCCAGTATAAATATTTATGAATCAATAATTAATCACTTTCCACAACAGAAAAAAAAAGTGCCCCGATGGGTTTACTGGTGAATTCTACCACACACTTAGGATAGAAATTACACCAATTCTATACCATCTCTTTCAGAGGTTGGACAGAGGGAATATTTCCTGACTCATTTTATGACTCATTTCCTGATGCCAAACCAGGAAAAGTCATTAGAAGAAATGAAAACTAAAGATTAATATCTCTCATAAGCACAGATGCAAAAATCCTGTATGAGAAGTTAGCAAATTAAATACAATAATGTGTTCTCCCCTAGGATTTTGATGTATTCCTATCTCATATTTAGGTCTTTCATCCTAGAAGACAACACAGGCAGCTAACTCTTTGACCTCAGCCACAGCAACTTCTTGCTAGACATGTCTCCAAAGGCAAGGAAACAAAGCAAAAATGAACATTGGGACTTCATCAGGATTAAAAAAAAAAAAACTTTGGCACAGCAAAGGAAGCAATCAACAAAACTAAAAGGCAAAACTAAGGAATGAAGAAGATATCTGCAAATGAAATATCAGACAAAGGGCTAGTATCCAAAAATCTATAAAGAATTTATCAAACTCAATACCCTAAAAAACAATTAAAAAAAATCCAGTCAAGAAATAGGCAGAAGATGTAAACAGATGTTTCTCTAAAGAAGACAAACAAATGGCTAACAGACACATGAAAAATGCTCAACATCACTTGGCATCAGGGACATACAAATCAAAATCACAGTGAGATACCATTTCACACTGGTCAGAATGGCTCAAATTAAAAACTCAAGAAACAAGAGATGTTGGTGAAGATGTGCAGAAAGGGGAGCCTTCTTCCACTGTTGGTGGGAATGCAAGCTGGTACAGTCACTCTGGGAAACAATATGAAGGTTCTTCAAAAAGTTAAAGATAGAGCTAGTCTATGACCCAGCAATTGCTCTACTGAGTATTCACCCCAAAGATACAGATGTAGTGATCTGAAGGGGCACGTGCACCCCAATGTTTACAGCAGCAATGTCCACAATAGCCAAACTATGGAAAGAGCCCAGATGTCCATTAACAGATGAATGGATAAAGAAGAGTTGAGATACACACACACACACACACACACACACACATAATGGAGTATTACTCAGCCATCAAAAAGAATGAAATTTTTCCATCTGCAGTGATGTGGACTGAGCTAGAATGTATTAAGGTAAGTGAAATAAGTCAGTCAGAGAAAGACAAATACTGTAAGACAAATCACTCATCTATGGAATTTAAGAAACAAAACAGATAAACACATGGGAAGGGAAGGAAAAATAAAATAACATAAAAACTGAGAGGGAGGCTAAACATAAGAGACTCGTAACTATAAGGAACAAACTGAGTGTTGCTTGAGGAAGGTGGGGAGGGACGGGGTAACGGGGTGATGGGCATGAAGGAGGGCACATGATGGAATGAGCACTGGGTGTTGTACGCAACTGATGAATCACTAAATTCTATCCCTGAAACTAATACATGTTAAGTTAATTGAATTTAAATAAAAAAAATCCAATAATGTACAATTGGGCTCTTTCCATAATTTGGCTATTATTGATAATGCTGCTATAAACATTGGGGTGTATGTGTCCCTTTGAATCAGTATTTTTGAATCTTTGGGTAAGTACCCAGTAGTGTAATTGCTGGATTATAGAGTTCTATTTTTAACTTTTTGAGGAACTCCCACAGTGTTTTCCAGAGAAGCTGCGCTATTGTGATGAGCACTGGGTGCTGTATGTAAGTGATGAGTCACTAACTAAATTCTACTCCTGGAATCAATATTACACTATATGTTAACTAACTAGAATTTAAATGAAAACTTGAAAAAATAAAAAATAAATAAATTCAACAATGTGTAAAAATAATTATATATCACAACCAGGAGGGATTTATCCCTGGTATGCAAGTCTGGTTCAACGTTCTAAAATCAGTCAATGTAATCCATCTCTTAAATAAGGTAAAATGGAAAAGTCACATGATTATATCTATTGACCTAGGAAAAATATTTAACAAAATCTAATATCCTCTCATAATAAAGATCTCAGCAAACTAGCACTGGAAGTAAACTGAGTCATACTACATTTCTTTTCCAGGATTTATTTGAGGATCCACTGATTCAAACTAGATAGGGCCAAAGTGAAGGCATGGACTCGCTGTGGACTCAGTTTCGTTCTGTATGGTGGCAGGACTGGAGAGAAGCAGAGGACGTACTCTTCCCTATGTGGTATCTATGACTTGTTCCACTTCCACCATCCATACTTTACTCATAAAATGGCCTTTTTTTTTTTTTTTAAATAAGGCCTTCATTGGTCACATGCTTAAATTTCACAAACTCTGTTGTACCCAATCCTATTCCATTTTTGACCTATTTATCCCCACAGCTTTCATTATCAGTTCATAGTCTAAATATTTAACTTATTTATATTCTTCAAATTAATCTCCTTTCCTAAGACTCATGGCTCCATGCAAGCAGGATTCACTTCTGCTTCCTACACTGTCTTAAGTCTACTACTCAGAACAGCGCCTGGTACACAACAGTTTTGCAAGAAATAATTTTGAATGGATAAATGAATTAGTTAACTAGGAGGGAAATAGTCCTAATTATGCAGCCTATCAGTTGGATTTATAATGAGTACAATAGCTAACACATACCTATTGCTTATTACATACACACTTAATGCAGGGACATTGAATCCCCCTAAGCTTATAAGTTAAGTACTATCTTTAAGTACATTCAACAGATATGGACACTAAGGTAAAGTAACTTCCTGAAAACAGCATGTCATAGAGAAAGAAAAGGATTTTGAACCCATATAAACCCCATATTCTTCAAAAATATACCATATAATATGATCCTTATTTTTGTCCAAAACTATTGGTTGAGTAGACCATCCCCTCTACACTGAGTTGAAACCCACCTGTTTCCTAATATGTCTTGGTTTATCTTTGGACTCCCTATTCCCTTTCGCGGGTCACCTTGTCTTTCTCAGAACTAATCTGAAAGTCTGGAGTCCTAATATCTAGTAGAGAAAGTGCCCCGGCTTATTTTTCTTCAAATACTGTCTTTAGTATCATTGATCATTTAGTTTCTCCCTTGAATTTTAAGATCAAATTGTTGAGACAAACAAAATAAGGGGAAAAATGTAAAAATCCCTATTGAGATTTGTGTTTGCAATAACACTGAACATATGGTTTAGTTGAAGAATTTCCATTATTGTGCGTATTCCGTACTGATTTTTTTCATCAAAAAACAAAGAATATCTTTCCTTTTCTCTGTTCTTATTTTAATGGTCTTCAATAGAGAGCACACACGTACACATATATAAACACACATCTATATATTATATTAATACATGTATGTGTGTTTATTCCTATGTACTTGAGAGTCTTGGTCAATTTTGTAAATGAAACCATTTTTAAAATTAGTTTTAATTGCATTCAATGAGACAGAATGTTGATGTCTTCCCTCTCTGGCCTCAGGTACTAAGCTCTGAATTAATCTTACGGAGTCCACAGTACATTATCACTAATCTACACCAGATACCTTTCTATGTCATTTATTTATTGCTTTATTCCACATTCTCTGTTGTAGTTCCTTTCTCCCTCATCATAGACCACAGGGTTCTCTGCAGAAGCAGAACAAATACAAGATTCATGAATATACATCTATGTATGTATGTGTATATATGTATGCAAATATAGGAAAAGAGACTTATTATAAGGAATTTGTTCATGTCGTTATGGAGTCATCCCATGATATGCTATCTCCAAGCTAGACACCCAAGAGAACCGGTGGTCTAATTCCCTCCAAAGTCAAAAGCTTGAGAACCAGGGGAGCTGAGGATGGAGATTATGGTCACAACCTAAAGGTCTAAGAACCAAGAGCATTGAGAAGGTCAATACCCCAGCTCAAGCAACCTGACAGGAAGAATACGGAGAGACCCCTTCCTTCCTCTACATTTTGTTCTAGTCAGGCCTTCCTCAGATTGGATGATGCTGACCCACACTGAGGAGGATGATCTACTTTACTGATTTCATGGAAATTTAAAAACCAATCTCACTCAAAACACCCTCAGGCATATCCAGAAATAATGTTTAATCTGGGCACTCCCTGGCCTCGTCAAACTGACACACAAAATTAACCATTACAACTCGCATATTCATGGGAATGGGAGTCTATTACTCATCTTCCCGGTGATGGTGACACTGTTGCCTTGCCCTGGGCACTCCAGTGGTATAGCTCATGGACTTCTGTGGGAAGTTCTGTGGGATGTAGATCCCAGAACAGGTCATTAATAAACACGGCAGAAAGGTGTCCACACTCTCCTAGCAGTCACTCAGAGGGCTCAGAGTGCTCAAGTCCTCTCCAACACTCAATGTTGTCTAAGCTTGTGGGGTTTTTGGCCAAATAGGTATAGTACGATAGTACTTCTGTTGCATTTTGTTTTTATCTGAAAACAAATAATTCTGAGTTTCATTAATGTTTTTATGTTTTTGGATTACAACTTCTATAAATTACTTGTTGATATCCTTCTCCATATTTGTTTACAGTTTTATTCTTTTCCCATACATTTCCCTCCCTTTGTTCACTTGTCCATCATTTTATACGTATTACTTCACACATATATTAGCTACTGGTCAGTTTTTAATAATGAAAATATTCATTAACGCATCTCCTTAATTGCACACACTAGGTACTCACTAAGGTTTGTTAATAGAATAACAAATGAATAACACTACATACTAGATGTTCAGTGTGTTTGCTGAACTGAACTTAAATCAAAAGATGCACAACCAAAGACAGTTCTGCCTGTATTCCATTTGACTTCAATTGTAATACGTATTCAAGCACCAACACTTCCACGCAGAAATCTAAGGTGGGCCATTCTCTCACCTGGATATATAAAATTGAGAATTACCTAACACATTTCAAAAACCTGATTAAAGACTTCCTTCCTGGTTTTCAGAAATAATGATGAATTTATCACAGAAAGTTTTACAAAACATCATAATATCTGGCAACATGATACTTGGCACTGATTCTCAGTTCTCTGATCTGCAAAATGAAAATAATATTCACCTCAAAGGGTTTTGTAGATGCATAATAATATGTGAACTGCCTATCCCTGTGCTGGACACAAAATAATTACTTAACAGTGCTGCATCCATCTTCCCCTTGGATATATGTAGTAAGGAAACAGTTTACACTTTAGCATAGTTTATTGGTGTTTGCATTTAAGAGAAATGGTTCCTTTAACATTTCAATTCTCTAAATAGGAACTGAAAGTGTTAGTTTTTCTGTGGGGGCAATATAGTCCATAGGGATTCCTTTTTCAATTATTTAAGTTGTGCTTGTTTTCTTGGAATCTCGGGTTTAGGGTCCTGGGAAAAGTTCTTTGCTCACCTGATTACCCCCCCCCTTTATTATCACATCAATCTCAGTGACAGCGGAAAGCACTGCCAGCACAGTGCACAGTTCGCCAGCATATTCTCCAAACATGCACGCAGACCCTTCAGCAGGTTGACAGAGTAACCAGTAATGCACTCATAAATCAATGTAGCCATCATCTTCAATTATTAGTGAGAAACTCTATGTGCTGAGCATACTTTTATTTTTATTAACTAGATTTTGTGCTTGGTATTTTTTCAGTGACAAATTGCCCTTTATTGTGGGGCCCAGTTTTGGATAATGGTTAAGAATCATATTTGGGTTCAGATCCTGGCTATATTTTTGCTAACTCTGTGACTTGGACAAATTATTTTGCTTCTCTAATAATTCCTCGAGTTTTGTGACTCCAATGAAACAAAGCAATTTGCTAATTTCAGAGCAAATAAGATTTTTCGGCAGCACACCTGCATAGCTCTGGACTCACGCAGAATATATTTGCAATGCTTACTAAGTATTAGATATACATACCCGTTGAGACACTTTAAGGGAGGCAATGTTTTTTTTTTTTTTTTAAAAATAGAGCTCTGTTAAACCAACTCAGAAATTAACAGGTCCAAGATGGTATGAGCAGCCAGAAGGCAAATGTAGTTATGTTGGGGTGATACTTGCCCTGTTAAGGTCAATCATGGAGGAACCCTTCAGAGAAATCCTTGTCTCCTCTTGATTCCTTCAGCAATATTCCAACCACATATATCCCAAATTCTACATAATCCCTCTTGTCCCAGGAATTACTGGAGGGACCTACAGTATCTTCCTCCTCTTACACCTCCATGCTTCACCTTGAGCCTCTGACACACTGTCTTCTTCCATCCCATGTAGGGCCCAACAGAACACAGGTCATGGCTGTCCTAATCCTTATCCCACACTTACTACACCAAGACCTTTTTGTTTGTCATTTGTTTTAAAAGACTATTATTTTAGAGCAATTCAAGTTAATGGCAAAATTAAGAAGGTGGCGTACAGATTTCCCATAAATCCTTACTCCCCCACAGGCATAGTTAGCTCCATTTTCAGTGTCCCCTCTGGAGGGATGCACTGGTTACAATAATGACTATACACTGGCACATCATTTACACCAAGAGTTCATAGCTTACATTAGGGTTCACTTGTGGTGTTTTATTATCTTTTTATGATGTTGTTTTATTTAAGATTTTATTTATTTATTTGGCAGACAGAGATCACAGGCAGGCAGAGAGAGAGGGGGAGACGCTGTCTCCCTGCTGAGCAGAGAGCCTGATGTGGGACTCGATCCCAGGACCCTGGGATCATGACCTGAGCCGAAGGCAGCAGTTTAATGACTTAGCCACCCAGGTGACCCTCTTTTTATGTTTTTAAGATTTTATTTATTTATTTGAGAGAGAGAGAGATAAGGAGAGAGAGCACACGCAGTGGGGAGAGGGAGAAGCAGGCTCCCCAGTGAGCAGGGAGACCGATGCAGGGTTTGATCCCAGGGTCCTGGAATCATGACCTGAGCCAAAGGTAGACATTTAACTGATGGAGCCACCCATGCACCCTGCTCTTGGTGTTTTATATTTTATGGATTTAGATATATGGATAACAACATGTTTCCATCATTATGGTGTCACACAGAATAGTTTCACTGCCCTAAAAATCCATTGTGCTCTGCCCAGCCTAATTCCCTCAATCGCTCACAACCTCTGGCAACCAGTGATTTTTCTTTTACCTCTGCGGTTTCATCTTTTCCATTATGTCATATAGTTGGAATCATACAGAATGTTGCCTTCTTATATTGTCTTCTTTAACTCAGTATATGCATTTAAGGTTCCTCTGTGTCTCTTCATGACTTGGTAGCTCGTTCCTTTTTAGTGCTGAATAATATGCCATTGTCTGAATGTAACAAAGCTTGTTTATCCATTCACTTACTGGAGGACATCTGGTGGTTTCCAGTTTTGGGAGATTATTAATAAAGCTGCTATAAACATCCACATACAGGTTTCCATGTGGACGTAAATTTTTAGGTCTTTTAGGTAAATACCAAGGAGTAAAATTACACAGGGTAAAAGCATTTTTTCTTAATTTTGTAAGAAACCACCCAACTGTCGTCCAAAGTGGGTGCACCATTTTGCATTCCCACAACCAGTGAGTGAGAGTTCCAGTTGCTTCACGTCCTTACCAGCATTTGATGTTGTCAGTGTTCCTATTCTAACGGGTGTGCAGGGGTCGCTCAGTATTTTACCAAGACCCTTTTTAGACATTACCAGCAACTTCATGTCTTCTGGTCATCTCTGGATTGGAGTGGGCCCCCATTTCTTATGCACATACCCTCCCATTCCTCAGGAGGTTATGCCTGGCTTTCTCAAAAACTCTCTAATCCTTGTTACCATGGAAGCAGCACCATGCTGGGAATGTGACTATCATCTCTATGGCGAACTGCCTAAGAAGATTCCAGCCATCCCTTGCCTCTATGTCCAATTCCAACTGAGGATCCTTTTTGGTCTGTTAAGTTTATATGGTGATTGTGTCTTTTACAGAGGACAGGGAGTCAAATACAAGGTCACACAGCTGTACCTCTCCTCTCGACTTTTATTTCTGTACATATTGGGGAAGAGACAGGAATGGTGACCAACTCCTGCCACCTCCCAGCATTTCCTCCAGGGGATGGTTTGGTAGCTTGCATGTTTTTTCTTTAGAAAATGAGTGTTTTAAGTTGTTACTGTTGTTGGTTAGGGGTCTTAGACTCAACACTATAAAAACAGGAAAACTCCTATTTAACATTCTTACATACATAAATTTATAGAAGTTTGCTCATATGTGCATTATATATATATATGCATATCCTCCAGTATATATATATATATCTCCCCCTCAATTTTTCTCTTCAGCTTCTAGCCTAGGGCCCAGTATATTATATTTTTATATATAAATATATAAATACATTTTAATATTAAAAGTAAATATTAATCATAAATATAAACACATATTTATTAATTATTAAATCATAGTTTATTTTATATTATTTTTATTATGTTGTTGTTATTAAATTATTTAATAAATAATTATTATATCATCAAATATGTTATATTTATAAATATAAACATTAACATTAATATTTATTAATATTATATTAATATATTATAAACATATAATAAATAATATATATTAATAAATATTAATTTTAATATTTTAATATTATATGTAATATATATATTTACTCACTCATTAAACTGCAAAAATGTATATGAACATATGTTGAGTATCTACTACATATCTAGCCGTATTATATTTGTCATCTCATTTAGTCCTTATATGAACCTGAGAGATGGGAATCATTACTTCAGAGAGTGTGCATGAAGCAAGGAAGGTGAAATTTTCCTTTTATGAACTGTCTTTGATCTGTCACGCTTCTCAACCTATCAGGTTACAGAGAATAAAATGAGGCTCTAGGAGATTAAGGAACGGCTCCGCTGTCTGAATCATAATTGGAACCGATTAAGAAATAGGACAACGAGTGTGAGCAACCCCCCTCAGGACGAAAGACCAGCTTATAACGAAATCCCCCCATTGTGCCCTCCTTTATTTGCCACTTCCTTCAGGTGGCCAATAATAAGCGCGGCAGAAGTCGGCGGCAGCTGTCACTCCTGAGGATTAAGGGATGTGTTTCAGTCTTCTGAGCAACCTACCTGAGCTAGCTCATCAAAATTCCACCCACCAGCTGCTAGAGGAAAAAATAGTATGCAAATGGCTGTTTGTAGCATCAGGTTCATCAGAATCATTCTAGAACTCTGAGCATCACAGGGGAACGGTAGAAGCAGTCTTCGTCCTTACAAGAGAAGTCTTTCTTTCCTTATCAGAGCACGCAGGTGCTCATTGTCTCACTCGAGGCATCTGTGGTACTTCTCTCAGCTTTGCATTGTTGGGCCTTTAAAAATATTCCTCTATGCAAGGACAGGCTTGGAATCCATGGGTCTTGCAACTTGAAGATTGTTTCAACATCAGAAAAAAAATAGGAAGAAATGATGAGCAAGATGTTAGGGGCTGTGCTCAGTTGCTAATGAAACAGGTTCGACCCCAGCCTGCTCTGAAGCTGCCCATCTTTGTCTCTGGAGGCTTGAAATGCTTTTCCACTAAGATAGTTCTGCATGTTTAATTCTCCTCTCTTGAGAGTCTTCCTCTTTAAATATGTAGGTGTGAGAGTGTATATGGACACATATGCACATACATGTATACATATATATACATCTGTGCCTGTATGCAAATATATGTTTATATATAAATATATGTTTATTATACCTCTTATATACTTAATATATAATGCATACATTTTATGCATAACATAAATATATTAAAGAATGAATAATTAAACAATATCCTGGTATAGAATATATAATATATATTAGAAATATATATTATTTTATATACATATGTAAATAACATAATATACATATTATATATGTATATGTTATATACATATATAAAATATATTGTTTAATGGAAAAGGAAAGGAAATGCTTATTATTCAGGATCCTTTTCAGAAACAGAACAAATCCCAAATTAGGTGTTTAAATAAAATTTAATAAAGCGGCCATTTTCAGACATGGGCAGAGTGAAGGGAATCATAATGTTTAGGTTCTCAGAGACCAACAGCAGTGGGAAGACATCACTACCCTCTGTTGAAGGGTCAAGTAGACTGAACAGGTGTACTGGGGACAAAGGTCACATAAAATTCTAGAAGGACAGTATTCAGAATGAAGGTAATGCTTTTGGAAAGAGAGGGAAAAAGAATGCCCCAGCTCTCCACTTACTAACCTTCTGTGCTCCTGCCATGATTTTCCATGGGCTGACGTCAATAGAAAGTCTGAAGGCAAAGGAGCCCAAGTGATGCAGTATGTGTGCCTGACCCGTCCCCTGAATCAGGTGCACAGGACAGAGTGGAAAACAGCAGAGCAAGACAGGAATGGAAAAGGACGGATAACCAGACCTGGTTCATACAATGAACTGCATGAACCCCTTTCTCTGAAATCAGATGGAGGTATTAATATCTTCTTTACAGGGTAGCTAGCAGGAATAACTTACAGTAATTGAAGTTTTCCAAAGTCAAAGAAAACGTAAATGAAAGAGTGAGAATTTGAAACTGAGGTCTGTGTGAACGCCCATCCACTCCCCAGTTTCTGAACAGGAGTGCTGACAATAATTACAATGGCTGCGTCACTGCTGCTTGGTCTGTGGGGAGGGGAAGTCCGAGAAGGCCTGTTCTCTGGAATCGGGATCCGAGGAACCACCCCCAAGGGATGCCCTGACCCAGATCTAATTTAGATGAAAATGTTACAGACTCTGACCCCATGCTGTGAATGGGATGAGACTTTGGAGGGTCATGAGAAGGAGCAGGTCTTCTTGGGGGATGCACAGGAAACGTGAGAAAAGTAAAGACAGACAAGAGGTGGTGACCTGCCTCCAAGACGGCCCCTCATGATCCAGGACACCTGCCGTTCGTGTCCTTTCGCGCTCCCCTCCCAGACCCGGTCAAGGTCAGTCTGTGGGCCAACAGCGTACGGCACACGTAGTGGTACATCATCTCTGAGATTAGGATACAAAAACCCACAAGCAAGCAAGGCTTCTGTCAGGCTTTCTCTCTCATCTGGATCACTAGCTCCAGCTAGGTGCATTATGAGTAGCTCTATGGAAAGAGCCCAGGAAGGGTGCGTGATGAAGGCTGGAGGTTGGTTCTAGCCCGTCCGGTCTCTGAGGAGCACAGACCCACTGGTGGCCTCACAAGAGACTCCAATCCAATCACACAGCTAAGTTACTCTCAGGTTCCTGCCCTGCAAATCATGCGCCTTACTATCTGCTGTTTCTAGCTGCTAAACTGAGACCATGCGTATGCAGCAACAGGTAACTAATACACTAAACAGACCTACGTGAGTCTCTGCTAAAGGGAAGGTATTTAATGCCATGAAGCACAGAAGATCCAGAATCTGCTATCTGAGTGTAATCAAGTTACCCATAAGTGACAATAAAATATCATTACTCCCAAGAAACATGTGATATAATTAAAAGTCTTTATAATGTACCACTCACAATATGAAGAAATAATCCAAAATCATACAACACGGGAAATAATGGGAAAATCTCATCCATTTTCAGAACAACCCCAAGATACTCCACATATTGGAATAAGCAGAAAAGGATTTTTAAGTACTTATCACCAGAGTCACATGTGTAGAATCTGCTTGGATTTCTCTCTCCCTCTCCTTTTGCCTCTCCCCTGAGCGTGTTCTCTCTCTCTCTCTCAAATAAATAAATAAAATCTTTAAAATTAAATCAAATTTAATTTAATTTAATTTTTAAAATTACACTGTATGTGCTTAATAGCAAAACAGATGTAGAAGAACCGATATCTTTAAAAAAATTTAATCAAAAAAATCCAACTTGAAGAACATAAATAAAAATGATTTTAAAACATAACAGAGCCTCAAGGGCATCTGTGACAATATCCAAAGGTCTAACATGGCAATCGGGGCCCCAGAAGGGGAGGAGAATGGAGAAACAGTGACAGTATGGAAGAAATAATCTCCAACTATCACCCAAATTCAGGAGTGACATAAATTGTAAGGTTCAAGATGATAACTAAACCACAAGTAGGATAAACAGAAAGAAAACCTGACTCAGGCATCTCTTAGAGTGTTGAAAAACAAGCATGAAATGAAAATCATGGCTCTTGCTGGAGACAAAAAACATGTTACGTAGAGGGGAACTATTTGAATGAGTGCTGATTTCTCATCAGAAACAATAGCACATTAACTTTAAAGTCCTGAACGAAATACAAAATAAAAGCCGCCAACACAGGATTCTATTTACATAGAAAAAGATCGTTCCAGAATGAAGCCAAAATAAAACCCATTCGGTAAACGAAAACTCAGATAATTCACTGCCAGCAGCCTTTGATGTCAGAGGCTCTAAAAGCTGTTGTCTGGCTGAAGGGAAAGAAAGCTGGGCACACCAGAAGGGACGAGCATCGGGTGTATCAATAGAAAGGCAAATACATCAGACCATTTTTCTCCTAAGTTCTTTAGCGTACACACAATGATTTGAGCAGACATTTTGACCCTGAATTATGGAGATTATCACATATATAGGTGCGTCACATGTAACTGCTACAGCTTGGCCACGACAGGGAGGACACAAACCCAGTGTTGGAAAGCTTCCTACTTCGTGTGTAGCAGTCAAATACCAACTCTCCGTAGACTCTGAAGAGTTAAGAAGCCATATCGTGATCCCTAGAGAGACTACCAAAAGTATACAGAGTTCTAGTTAGAAAGTTAAGAGATAAAATAAATACCTAAAAAATATTAAAGTAATTCTTTTGGGGGCCTGGCTGGCTCAGCTGGTTGAGCATCTGCCTTCAGCTCAGGTCATAATCTTGGAGTCCCGTGATCGAATCCCGTGTCAGGCTCCCTGCTCAGCAGGGAGTCTGCTTCTCCCTCTGCCCTGCCCCTTCTCGGCTCGCTCTCTTATTCTCTCTCTCCCAAATAAATAAATAAAATCTTTAAAAAAAAAACTCTTCCTTTAAAAGAAATAACTTTTTAGATATTTTATTTAAGTAATCTCCACACCCATTGTGGGGCTGGAACTCACAGCCCCAAGATTGTATGCCCCACCCACGGAGCTAGCCTTTCAAAAGTGAGGAAGGCAGGGACCGAAGGGACAAGAGACCACGATGCGTTTGTGGCACTCTTTCAGCCTGCTATCTTCCCGCACGGGCCTGTGTGTCCAGCCTGCTATACTCAGCCTCAAGGGGATGGCAAATATTCTCAGGTGATCCGTAAGGATGCCTGGTACTAGGGTTGTGGTTGGAAACTGTTGGCCAACTGAACAAGTCAACTGAAGAGATTCTAAGAGACTTGGGAAGATGTGGACAGGGATGGAGAGGAAACACGCTGCCTCTCTTTTCTCTTGCGCTGCATTCTCCTGCTTCTTCACAGTGGTTACACGGAGGCCAGAGGGCAAGGGGATGGTGGGGATGCCATCCATGGAGGTGACAGTCACAAGGCACAGAACTGGCAGAGAAAGCATGAGGACAGATGTGGAGGAGAGAACGGACTAGGCCTCCATGCTGCCGGGCTTACCCTCATCCCCTCATTTAGATTCACAGCACAAGGTTGGGCAGGAATGTGATTGACATACATATCTGCCGTGTTTGACATACGGAAGTAGTTGATTTCTCTAGTCCTGGCAGGCCCCCAGTTGCTGCACACTTAATATCTTAGATTGAAAGCAGAGGTGAAATAGAATATAGGTCTATCAAATAATTTTCTCTGCCTAAAATCTACAAACTTGGTAATATTTGTCTAACCTTAATTTTCTTTTTGTTCCTGGCTGAAAGCATCCAAAAGCAGTCCACTTACAGCAACGTTCTACATTTTTTTTTTCTGATTTCTATCCCAAAGCCAAAAGCCTCGGTGATAAGGAGAGTGCCCAAGAATATCCTGGGGTCGGCAATTTGACCAAATACTTGCTACAGCATTCAGTCGTGACATGGACGGGCATATTCTGATTCTTTTCCTCGCCAGCTGCTTCAGTCACCCTACCAGACATGAAGCCCTCCTCTCGGTGCAAAAGACACCACACCAGACACTACTGGATGCAATGTTTCTTTATGGTTATTAAGGATCAACTGAGCTAATGTATTTGAACAAGTATAAAAGTGAAAATGTATATCCAGGTACAACTGTGATCTCTTTTGATAAAACAGGGAGGAAATTCAAATCCCTTATATAAAGCAATTTCAATCCTACTGAACAAACAGAAGTAAATACATGTGATTTCTGAAGCAGTGACAAGAAAAGATGCTTGTTTCCCGTGCATAATCCTGCTTCAATGAAGGCTTTATGAAGATCAATATAATGAGATTTAATCTTGGTTTGTCAAACCTTCCATAAAGGGAATAAAAGTGGATTGTCATTACAGACGTATACAAATTATTCAATTATGCAGAATGATTTGGTCGTATATTTCCAGCACACACCCGTCTGCCCCTGTGTGCCATGCTTTGAGTGAGGCACTGCCTCCTATGAAAAAGCCAGAGATCATCTCTGTATACTAGTCCCCACATGACTTATTTCTGTGAAACAGGCCAAAACCCTGTGGCTCTAAAGCCTGATGACACCAAACTTAAATTATTACACTCCCAACTGTGCTAAACATAGCCCAGATAAGCAGATATTTAGTCAGTTAGAACCGCCTGTTTTGTATACTTTGCAAAACTCCATCCTGCCCCTACTAGGTTACGCAGATGGCAAGCCCCTGGTGTCCTTCAGACCACTGACACGGAGCTCTGCCATGATGGGGAAGGACAGCTCCAGTGCCCCTCTTCTCCAAGAGCTGCCCTGCCTTCCTTCCTTTCTGGATAATGGCCTCTGACAGTAGCCACAGGACAGGCACAGGCTGTGAGGGCCTTTCCCCTTCCTGCCAACCTGTCAAAGCTGCGTTCAAGACAGCCTGCGTGAGCTCCTGCCACCTAGTGGTCATGTCATTTTCCTCAGTCAGCCCTGAAATCCTTGAACCCTCTGCGTGCCAGTGATGTGAAGATAAATATTAGAGGGCCCTTGAGCTCAAGTATTATCTAGCCTGATGAGAGAGTAGAAGTAAGGTGCATTTAAATGTGAATTCTAAAAAAGTCAAGAAAAAGAAAATGCACATCACTTATGTAACCATTTTGAATTATATTAGAGCTCTTTCCAGTTCTCCTTAACTTGTACACGAGACGGGAGCGCTGGAGCCAGTTTTCCACCTCACAGAGAAAACCTCCACCACTTTACATCAGATTAAATACATTTCAGGCCCTAGGCTGACTGGGTCAGTGCACCAATGCAATTCCAAAGTACAGATTCAGAGATTAGGACTCCGGATACTAATACTTTAAAATATTCTGAAAATGGCGTCGGTTTTAACAAAATAGATTTTTAATTTTATGGCAATATGGGTTGAGGAAATACGGAGAACTGCACAGATCAGTTTTTTCCTGTATAATTATGTTTACTTTCATACCAAAAGTCCCCTATTCAAAAATATATTTGGATTTGACTTTTACTAGTTGTCTTAAAAACCTCACATTTAAGATAGTCTAAAAATGAACTTCATTGTACTGTTTACAAGAATACATATTGATTTAACTTTCACTTTGTTGTTTTCATTTGTAGTGAAAATAAAGTGCTGACATATTTTTCTTTAGGGAGAAAGAGCTGTAATTATAAGCAGCCAGATTAGCTAATGGCATGTTATTTAATTGCATGCATGGCATTTTTTATCAACATATATATGACTGAGACACATTTTTCTAATATATTAAAATAAAACAAATTTTACCTCCAGTTGAAATGTTATTGTATTATACAATATTTTCAGAATTCCATAACCAATCAAGCTTCTATAAATGCTCACTTCACTACTTGTTCATGTGGCTGTATTAAATTATACAGACAGCCATAGACAGACTCTTTCTGTCCCATACTCTTCACTTGAAGCTTTTAGAATATGTTCATTATAGCAAGGTCTTGTAGACAAATGGCAGTTCTTCACCACTTCCAACAGCTTGGATATAATGGCTTAGAGAATTCTAGTGCATGGCTCTTCTAAATCATTACAACCCCCAAAGAGTCACAGCCTTGGTGTATTCTAGAGAATGCCATTGTGGAGTGTTAACATTCAAGAAGATTGTCATTCAACAGACTTTGTCCATACCACTCATCATTAACTGGATCTCACAAAATGTTAAAAATACACCATGGAGAGTTCTCAGAGCTCCATAAAATTTCAATAAATATATCAGGATTGGGATATAAATGTATCAGAATGAATTTATAAAGGAAGATAAAAATACATGGCATAAATAATCCTTTGGACTTAACTGATAAAAGTGTTCTCTACTATAGAAATTAAAACTGGTAAATTTTTAACTGAAAAGATATTGTTTAATAGCAAGTATTTATTGAACTTAATGTATAAAAACTTAAATATTTTATTATTGTTAAAATATAATAAAACAGCCAATTCAAAGAAAGAAGAAACATGGATAGACTATTGTTTAAATACCAAGTGTGTCACAAAAATCTAAGGTAGTAATATCTTCAAAAATAAGAAAGCATTAAAAGAAAATTCACACCTTAATAACTTTAAATCCATGACCTAATTTGAATTTTTATCCGAACAAAATTATGGCATTTTTCTGATGGAAACATGAGGCATCCTGAATATTTACCAAATAGTGGTAACAACTATAACTCAAAATAGCAAATTGGCCCCAAATCCAATGAATTAGAAAGACATATGGGGCACAGGAGGACGGTAACATAGTTTCCAGGAGATAACTAAAGAAAGGTGTCATGGAACAGCTGGCCGTAGCACTCTGTGTTGACAGTTAAATGAGACCGAGTTTGAGAGAACAGATTACGAGAGGACCTGAACGAGTAGAAGAGGACAGGTGGTAAAGTGTAGCATTCCTGACTGAACCTAGAAAAAATTCATTGAACCCATCTACAGGATACCTTAAGGGGGCACTATAGGAATCTGGGTTTTCTTTAATGGGAAATAAAAGTTTGTTTCACTTTTTTTTTTTTTTTTTTTTTACTTAAATAGGGAAGCTGCATTATAACAGTGTTCTAGAAAGTTTATTGCCAGGCATATATAGAATTAAACTAGAAGGACTCAATTCAGAGACATTAGCTAGAGAGGGGCTTGTGTGATATGTGAGGTCACAAATAACGAAGGCCTGGGTTTTATTTTTGGTTTTGAGAAGACAAGTCATGGACAACCGTGCTGACACACAGTGGGGAGCTCTGATACTGGACCCACCAGGAGAGAAACAACTAAGACGGGACCAAAAGGAACACAGAGGTCTGTGAATAGATACTTTGTGTCTGCTGCTCTGCTGGGACCAACAGCCCCTTGTTTCTGATTCAGAAGTCTCCCATCTTCTTCCTAGACTCATGAAATTCAGGCCGACTAACTTGTTCCTTTGTAAGATGGCGGACAATCAGACCCTTCACAGTCCTTGACTACCAAAGTTGCAGGATCTTTGAATTCCTTAGATTAGTCATTACTTAAAAATACTTGGCTGTTCTCTCAAGATCTCGGTTCTTTGAGTAATAGTGCATGAGAGTAAAAATGGCTCCTTGTCCTTCAAGAGCTTAAATGTACTGAGGAGAGAGACATCCTTTTTAATATAATACAGGTTTCAGATAATATAAAACCACACTTAAATATCTGATTGTGTCGGATTGCGTTTTGTGGTTCTACTTATAAATCTAGAATTGAATCTACGCAGTGACACTGGTCCCCTGGGTTAGCTGCTGGTTGGATTAGGGCATCAAGGAAAGCTGAACAATATCTAAAAAGATGTGAGAAACATCTGGGAAATAGAACGACTCAAGGAAAACCACAATATTACAATGATTTTGGTGAATCTGTGGGATGCAGAGACAGTATGTGACAGAAGTATAACAGCATTTTTTGGGAAACAATGACAAATAAACTAAGAGATAAAGCTCAATGCAAGACAGAAGTCATAAAAGTTCTTAACAGTGTTGCCTTGATCCAATAAAAGACACTATGTTTTTGAAATATTACTGTGAAAAAAATACTAGCAGGATTGAGATGAGGTGAGATTGTAGTCATTTAAATATTCAACTTAAAACCAATAATTATGGCATTTCATATTCTATGTCATCCAGGAGCAGCCACATAGTAAAGACCTCTTCAAGTCTTCAACTTGTTCATGCATAATTGGAGAGCTATTTGTCATATTGTAATTCATTGTTTGCTTTCCTGCCCAGAGAAAGAAGACCCACAATGGCTGACATATTCTGCTATTCTTCTTTGGATACTTATAACTGTCTAACAAATTCTTATGTTAATAAAGAAATACACACATGGTTCATACTATGCTCCTTTAAAATGTTTCTGTGAGGGTTAGTTTCTCCCCAGCTTACTTAAATTTCATCAAAACAGGTTAATTAATCTTAAGTAGGAACTCACTTGAAGTCTCACGGGAAACCATATATACTCCTATATGTAAATACTCATTTCTTTTTCTCCCTAAAACATGCATAATTGCTAAATATTTTTACACAAAAATACCAACCAGTTTGATGAAATTGAAAAAAAAAAAAAAAACCCAGAAAATTTTTAGATAAGTTCAGTACTCACATACCACGATGCTTTGGAGATCAGTGGTAAGCAGTAAGAGCACACCAAACTGGGATTCACAAATGCACGGCTGATGGGAAATCTGTACACAAAGAGAAGATCAATACAACTGATTAGGCATTGCAAATGATTACTGAACACAATTATCAGGAAATTTTATAAATCCAACAGCAGCCTAAGGAAATCATGGAAGATACAACATCTATTTTGTGTAATGGGAATCATAGTAAAAAAAAAAAAAAAAAAAAAAAAAGAAAGTAAAGAAAAAAAAAGAAAAGACCAGAAGACAAGTGTGATATTGGGGATTTTTGTGATAAAGGACGAAACCTGAACAGAATTCAGAACTGATCAGGACGAAACCTGAAAAGAATTCAGAATTAAGATCAGAATTGATCTTAAAACAAAATTTATAAAGGAAATTTTAAAAGTTTTGCTTAAACCCATTTTAGATGTACATAGCAGAAAAAGTCACACAAAACACATAGCTTTTCAAAAGTCTGAAAAGAATTAGGAACGGTTTAGCATTAAATGTCTTTAGAGATCAACTATGTCCTTTGGATATTCTTAATAGGGGTTTATATTTAACCATTGTTCCAACTTGATATTGTGCTTAAATAGACTGAAATTAAGATCAAAGCATGCATATTATTTATGTTTTTCTGCTTTTCATTTGCATGTCTTTCTTTTATATACATAAAATACTACTATTTCATGGTATTCATTTCATATGTATAAAATACGTGAATTATTACTATTGAGTTTTACTGGAAATATGATTGTATGAAGGTGAAACACCAAAAAGCGTATTTTTAATAATTAGATCCTTTCTAGAGCTCAGTACACTAATTCTAATGATCAAGATGTGAAAAAGTACTAACTTATGCTAGATATAATAAGTCAAAGATTACTCTCAGGGACAATGACAAAAAGAATCACAAAAATGTGCAAATATAACAAAGAGAAAATACTTGACAAATGCAGGAGTCAATAATGCAAAGTGAGAAGAAGTGGGTAGAACATAAAACAAAATTTTGATTATGTATTCACTTATTTTTTTTTTAATTTTTTGTTGTTGTTTCAAGTTTTTATTTAAATTCCAGTTAGACAACATATAGGGTGATGTTAGTTTCAGGACTAGAATATAGTGATTCATCACTTACATACAACACCCAGTACTCATCACAAGTCCCCTCCTTAATGCCCATCCCCCATCTAGCCCATGCCACCCCCTCCCCCAGCAACCCTCGATTTGTTCTCTGTAGCGAATAGTTCCTTACGGTTTGCCTCTCCCCCCCCATATTCATCTGTTTTACTTCTTAAATTCCACATGTGAGTGAAATCAAGAACCATTTGCCTTCCTCTGACTGACTTGTTTTGTTTAGCATAATACACTCTAGCTCTATCTACATAGTTGCAAATGGCAAGATTTCATTCTTTTTGATGGCTGAGTAGTATTCCATTGTATTTATATATCACACCTACTTTACCCATTTGATGATGTATTTAAACTCAAATATATCAATAATTACATTAAAAGCAAGTTAACTCAATAAACAATGTAAGTCTTTAAGATTGATTTAATTTTAAAAAATGTTCCACTTCAGGCTTTTTTACTGCAACACATCTTAAATACAGAGCGACATAAATGCTGAAAACTAAAAGAAAATTTTAAAAAAATTCACTGCAATCCACAATCAAAATAAAGCTGGTGTGGCTACAATAATGTTATGCAAATTAGACTGTAAAATACAGTATTACCAGAAATAAATAAGGACATTTTTAACAATACAAAGGAAATACACTAAACATAATATTTTTGTATTTATATGCAACTAGTATTACATGAATCAAAAAAAGATAAACTAAAAAGAAAAATACAAAGTTACAATGAGATGGGAAGGAGTTCATCTCTTTCTCTTTGTAAAAGAAAGGAAAAATAGGGAAAAAATAAGTGGGGCTAGAATTTTGATAATTGAAAAGTAAACCTAATGTGATTGACTTAAAGATACTACTGCATTCAATACAAGTATAACTTGTTTTGAAATGAATATGAATCATTTTCCAAAATGAATCAGATCTTGGGGAATAAATCAAGTCCCAGGAAATTTCTAATACTGGATGAAAACATGGCATGTTATTTGTCCACAGTGCAAATAAACTAGAAATCAGTAATAAAAAATGTAATTAGGACATCATCAATTGAAAATTAAGCAATAAACCTCTAAATAACCCAGAGGATTAACAAACAACACAAAAAGATATGGAGAGCATTTTAAATAAAATGATTATGAGGTTATGACCTAAATTTACCAGTTGAATGTAGCTAAAGTAATGGTTCAAGAACAGATTTAGTCTTGGGGCACCTGGGTGGCTCAGTGGGTTAAGCCGCTGCCTTCAGCTCAGGTCATGGTCCCAGGGTCCTGGGATCGAGTCCCGCATGAGACTCCTTGCTCGGCAGGGAGCCTGCTTCTCTCGCTGCCTCAGACTGCCTCTCTGCCTGCTTGTGTGTACTCTCTGTCTCTCTCTCTGGCAAATAAATAAAATCTTTAAAAAAAAAAAAGAATAGATTTAGTCTTGAAAGGCTATTTTAGATCACTAACATTTTCCCTAGGAACTTGAAAAATATAGTTTTATATTCGAAGACGGTGGAAGGAGGTAAATAAGATAAATTTATTAAACAGAAAACAAATGTAAGAAGAAAAGTAAAACAGTAAAAGATAATTTCTTAAAAATTAGTAATAAAGTCTCTATTGATCAACAAAAAATAAGAAAACATCAAAAAATCCAAAGAAAAAAATCTGTTAACATATTGTATTTAATAGACATTTAAAATACGAGATTGATGGGGCTCCTGTGTGGCTCAGTGGGTTAAAGCCTCTGCCTTCGGCTCGGGTCATGATCCCAGGGTCCTGGGATCGAGCCCTGCATTGGACTCTCTGCTTGGTGGGGAGCCTGCTTCCCCCTCTCTCTCTGCCTGCCTCTGCCTACCTGTGATCTCTCTCTCTCTCTGTCAAATAAATAAATAAAATATTCAAAAAAAAATACGAGATTATTTATATTTATGCTACAAGATTTTCAAATTTAGTAAAAGTCATATTCCTAGAAAAAATAACAACAGACATAGTAACAAAGGAAAAGAGCTGAGTAGCCCAATAATCTATGTAATGGACAAAACACTTTAAGTTCTACAGTGCATTTAAGTTCTTGTGCCTTCACTAGTGAATTCTTCGAACTATTTAAGGAAGACATAATACCCCTTCTGGAATATAGAAAAGGAGTAATTGTTTTATGACAATGACCCAATCCTGCTGCCAAAATCTAACAGTTACATTGTAGAAATAAAAATTACAGGCCAAGTTGCTGATGAATATTGGTACAAAAAGCATAAACATTAGCAAAACATTCCAACCACATATAACAAATAATTCATTAATACCACGTGGGTTTCTGCTACAGAACAGAGGACACTATTGGGAGACTGAAAAGGATACTAAAAAAAGAGAAAATATGTCTAATACATCTAAGGGGAAAGAATAGCATTTGGATTATATATAGTACTCTTGTAAAATAACAATAACAGAAAAGGTCGATCCCCTAGAAACACGGGTTACGGACTTATGCAGATACCACACGTACGAATCCATGTGTGCACGTACATACACAACATCCCAATGATCAAGAAGACATGAAAAAGCGTTTCAAATCATTAATCATCAGGGAAATTCAACTAAAATCCAAATTGGATATCACTATAAACTCACCAGAACTGTGACATTTCAGAAAAGAAACTGGAAACAAATCTTGGTCAGGATGTGGAGAAACCCGAAGAGTCATGAACTGTCCTCATTCTGAATATTTGATCGGATGACAGCCATCCCACTCATTAATGCCCAACAGAAATGTGTGAGTGAAGGCACCAAGAGGCATTTACACGAATGTTCATAACATCTTTCAAAATAATCATGAACTATAAGCAAATCAAATGTTTGTCATCATTATACTGGGCACAAAGAATCAGGGATCTCCATGTGAAAGTGTGAGGCTTTCACAAATACACTGTTCACAGAAGAGGCCAGAATAAAAAAGAAAGACATAACAAAATAAATGGATGGAGTTAAAAATGAATTGCCTGGTTACCCTTTGCAAGGTGGATGGGGTCATGGCGGAGAGGAGAAGCAACAGGTATTTTCAAGGTAACGTTCTGGTGATTTATTTTACAATCTGGGTATTGGTCATCAGGCTGTGTTCCTTTCATGAAAATTCATAAGACATGCACTTCTAATGCATGGACTTTTCTCTACATATTTCCACAGAAGCATATATTCCACATGTATATGTATGTATGTGTGTATTTAATTATACCCCATTAACACAAGAACATAAAAATTGGGAAGGCAGAAGCCGAAAGTTTTCTCTGTTCCGTAACATATACATAAAATAACAATCTTTCAACAGGACCATCTACAAAACAGTTTTCTCATGCTTTATATGAATCACATAGATCTTTTTCCCCTAAATGCATCCCTTCTCTATAATTTTAAGGTAAGATTTATGAGAACAAATTGTGACAAGGTATTGTTGATGCAAATAAAACACTTCACAACAAAGAGACTGTGCTCATAAATTCAAATAACATTTGGAAAAAATACATGTATAAGAATATATATATGAGTATATGTGTGTGTATGTATCTGTCAAATAATCTTTGTTTTGTTGTTTTTGTGGGAAGAAATAATATGGCAACTTTTAGTTCTCTCACCCTATAGCTTTCTCTGAAAACGTTTAGAATATTATCACAAGTCTCATCTTGAAAACAGCTGGATGTTGGTATATGAATGTTTTATTTCCTTCTGCAATGACTAGATTTCTTAAAAATAGCAAACAAAGGAAACTTTCACCCCACCTGCAATCTGCATAAATGAGGGGGAAAAAAAAAAACAGATGGTGGTGAGGAAAACCCAAGATTGAAACCGTGGCATCAAAATGCAGGTTTGCCTAGTGCTGTGAGGTATGCATGGCTGCCTGGATCTCCTCCTGATGTCTCTACGGAACTGGGGAGCTGCAGAGACCCGTCTAGTTCTCCACGTGCCGTCAAAGAGTTCCCTCCCACTTACACACCGTCTTGTGTCCTCACTGCACACTGCTTCACATATCGGAGAACAAAGGGATAGAAAAAAAATAACATTTCATTTTTTTAAAAGATTTTATTTATTTATTTGACAGAGAGAGGCAGGGGGAGAGAGAGGGGAGGAAGCAGGGTCCCCGCTGAGCAGAGAGCCCGATGCGGGGCTCAATCCCAGGACCCTGAGATCATGACCTGAGCAGAAGGCAGAGGCTTAACCTGCTGAGCCACCCAGGCGTCCCTAACATTTAATTTTTAATCCACGTACACTCTGGGTGATTGAACTTGGTGCTCCTTGATGATGATGAGTTTTCTGTATTGAAGTAAATCTATTAATTGTTATGTGTTTTTTTTTTTTATTGTGAAGAAAAGAAAGAAATTAGCAAATGTGCAGGTAATACAGAGAACGGGGAGATACAATGTCCTACAAACCAGAGCCCAGCAATCCCATGTATTGGTGACTACTCCTAACAGACCTGTTATGGTATACTGTTAGATGGTATACTTTGCTTTTTTTTAATATGATAAAATGTGTATTATTTCCCCTACTGGGAAGAGAACCCTGGGATCCAGAACTAATAAATATGTTCCCTAACTTTAGAAAACTGAGGTAGTAAAAGTGGGTTTCAAAGTCAGTCTTATTTCAATGCCACATTTTCCACCGTATCCCACTGACTTTAAGGTTAATGTACGATTGACTCACTAACCTTCTGAATGAATGAATGAGTGAAAAGTGAATGAGTCACTCACCTAGTAGTAAGAACACTATGAGGGGAAAATTTTAGCGCTTGCCATTTTGAGCCACTACATGAAACATCTAAACACAGTTTTATCCTTACCATTTCATCAGGTGATATGTTGGGCATTTCTTAGATTTTTATATTACAGCCAGCCAGAATTACAAGACAAATTATAGTATCTCTGTCTGACCAGAACATAGACAAGAACAATGCTGTCACTAAGGACACCTATGCAAGAGAAAGAAAAGCCCAGAGCTTGAAACATGAAGCCTTGTATGTTAACAAATAGAACTGCTTCCTGGTCAGTTGTTGTTTTTTTTTTTTTAAAAGGGGGTGGGGTCTCCTGGGTGGCTCAGTGGGTTAAGCCTCTGCCTTTAGGCTCAGGTCATGATCTCAGGGTCCTGGGATCCAGCCCCGCATCGGGCTCTCTGCTCAGCAGGAAGCCTGCTTCCTCCCCTCCCACTCCCCTTGTGTTAGCTCTCTTGCTATCTCTCTCTGTCAAATAAATAAGTAAAATCTTTAAAAAAAATTTTTTTAAAGGCTTAAAGGAAGAAAGTTCTCAACTGGATCTACTTCTTTACAGTCACTGCAAGGGTTTGCAAGAAATAATTGACTTTCATGAAAATCCATTCATGTATCTTTAACACAAAGAGAGAGAGAAATATATTGTTCATTTGTCAGGAATCCAAGATTTGACAGTTTTCCTACCACAGAATTAGAAGGACTGGATTATTCATAAATAATAACATAAAGCAATTTATTACTAAATCTGATCTGAAGGTAGAGTTTGATTTCTTCAAACACCAAAAAGATAAATACGAATCAACATTGTCAGAAACCCAATAAAATTCCTTCCAAGTATGTTTTTGTTATTCATAAACAAAGTATTTTCAAAACTGCAACTGGTAAAAAATTATGTTTGGTCCAATATAGTTTTATTAAAATGTAAAACAAAAAACCTGCAAATCAAGAAGACTAGGAATGTTGACTTGTGAATAATTTTTTTCTGTTCCTTAAAGCACTAATGGAAAGATTATTATATTCCCTGTTTTAAGTATATATACATACATATGTATTATATGAGTCCTTATAAATATATATAACATATACACATATGCTAAGTTAAATTTATAAATACATATATATGTGTATATATAAACAAACAGATGTAAATTTGTTATTCTATGCAAAGGTCTTTGTTAAACCTAGTCTGAATTTCAAGATGTGCATGAAAAAATTCATGTCTGTGTGGTGCTGAATACCACATTAGAGTATGATAAAATATTTATGTGTATGCATTTAGATATATGTATGAAATATAGATATATTTAGTACACATAGAAGTTGCTGATGGATATTATATTATTGTGACCTGTGATTCAGGAAAAATATGATGTATAAAATAAGTTGTATTATAAATTTGGTTTCCAAAACTACTCTCAAGTTACTGCTAACTCATATTTGCATAAAACTAAATTTTTGGACACTAAATGTTCTAAAATGAAATTTTAAAAATAAATGTTTGGAAATGTTAGTTACTAATTGAGAGAATTTTGTCTTAATCCCATTTTCGAAAGGGGCATATCCAGTACAGGAATGATTACTACAATTCTTTAGCTAAACTATACTGCCTCCACTCCGAAGTCATCAATATTAGAGTGAGTTATGTGAACTAGGTCTTGCTGTGATAATGCTGTATTTACAAACAACTCATAATCTTCACAACACTCACTTCTTATTCACAAGTATTTGCCTAAGTGACAAAACTTTAACGAATTGTGGCTGAGCCTGAGCTCAAGTTTGTTCTGTGTGCAAACGTATCACACTATCAGACTAGACACAAGTTCACATTTATGATTCAGTGGGGACCATTCTGCTCTATGCGTTTACTGGTGGCTATTATATAAATGTGAATAGCCATCTGGTATACCAAAAAAAAAAAAAAAAAGTGGAAACTTTGGCCATTCAAAACACTGTCATCTGCTAAAATTTGATAGTCTAGCCTTTGGGGAAAAGAAAAAAATAATTCAAAAGTGAAAGCTGCATCCACCACCCTCCCTCCCTGCATTTGACCTTTTTAATGTGTATCTGCATTTTCCATCCAGAGAATTGGTCCTGATGATGAACACAGAAGCCCTAGTAGAGACAGTGTTTCATGCATAATGTGCTATAAGCAAACTATCTTGTCACTTTAATTGGGAAAACACACTGTCAGGAGTGCTATTTCAATATTTTTGCAGGAAAAAACTTCATGCACAGTTCAGACACAAAGACAGACTTTTCAGTAGGAAAACTTCCTACTCAGAAGAAGACAGTTCTGAGAACAGAGGACTCTTTCCTTGTTCCTGGAGAAATATTCTGAGAACAGACTGACTGCATGCCTCTAACACCTTTTCTAACTCACAGAGCAAATTTACCTATAAAAACTGCCTTCAAACATCAAGTTCAGAATTAGGAGTTAGAAAATAATTTACATACTATATAGTTCCCTATTTTTTCCATAGGATCCTCAATTAAATTTGAATGTCAGACTGCATTTATTTATTTTTACTCTTTATTTAAATTCAATTAAGTTAACCTATACTGTACTCTTAGGTTCAGGGTAGAATTCAGTGGTTCATCAATTCCATACAATACCCAGTGCTCTTTCCATCACGTGCCTCCTACATGTCCATCACCCAGTTACTCCATTCCCTACTCTCCTCCCCTCCAGCAATCCTGTTTTTTCTTTATAGTTAAGAGTCTCTTACAGTTTCCCTCCCTCTCTGCTTCCATCTCAGATTTTTTTTTTTAAATGTGTATATATATCCCATGCAATACTTGGGACATACTTACATTAAAAAAGTATTTGTGAAACATACGGGGAAGGTTTCATGATACCGGTCTAGGCAATGGTTTCCAGGATATCACATCAAAAGCACAAGAAATTAACAGCAACATAGACAAGTAAGACTATATCAAACTAGAAATTGTTCTGCACATCAAAGGAAACAATCAGCAAAATGAAAAAGCAACCTCTCTAATAGGAAAAAAAATATACATTGCCAAGCCACATATCTGATAAGGGGTTAATATTTAATGCATATATGAAACCCTTACAACTCAACAGAAAAAAACAAGCAGACTAATTAAAAAGTGGACAAAGGACTTGAACAGACATTTCTCCGAAGAAGACAAGATGGCAAACAGGTACATAAAAAGAAGCTTCAGTCACTAATCATCAGAGGTATGCAAGTCCAAACTTCATGCCTATTAGGATGGGCATTATAAAAATAAATAAAGATGTGCTACTGAAGATGTAGAAGAACTAGAACCCTTGTATACTGCTGGACAGTATGTAAACGGCACAGCTGCAATGGAAAACAGTAAGAAGATTCCTCAAAAAATTAAAAATGAAACAAATGAATGATCTGATCCTCTCACATCTGGGTATATATTGAAAAGAATTAAAACTAGCATCTCAAAGAGGTATCAGCACCCCACATTCACCCCAGCATCATTTGTAATAGCCAGGACACAGAAACGACCTGAACGTCTACCACCCGACGAACAGATCAATAAAAGGTCTGTACATACAGTGGGATGTTACTTGGACTTAGATAGGTGGGAACTCGATCATTTGCAACAACAGGGACGGACACGGACGACATTATGGTGAGTGAAATAAACCCGTTACAGGAAGCCGGGGGCCACATGATTCCACTTACACGAGCCACCTAGGACAGTCAAATTCATAAAACGGAGAGGCAGGGCGGCCTCCAGGGACTGGAGTTGGGGATGTGCTGTTCAACTGGTCTCAAGTTCCAGTTATGCTATGTGAGTAAGTTACAGTGTTACTTTACAGCACAGCACCTGCAGTTCATGTTTAATATTAAACATTAATTTAAAATTTTAATATGCATTTTATAAATATTTATGAACATCACATGTTCATTAAGAGGGTAGATCTCATGTTAAATATTCTTATCACAATAAAAAAAAGAAGACAAAAAACAGGATGAAAAATTCTGCTTATTATGTCATCAGTATATTACCCAGAAATAGATCAACACAAACTATATTAAAACAAAATTGAAATGAAGTCACCAACATGTTTATTATGATGCTATTTGGTGAAGATAACTTAGGAATTCCTTTTTCCTTTAATTTTTTTCTACATTTTAATATGTTTTCATTGTTAATAACATTTATTATGTTTATGATATCAAAATATTAATGAATAAATGCATTTCTAAACAGATTTGTGAAATTTTAAATGATAAACTAAATATTATAGACTCTTCTTAGTTATATTAATAAAACATAAACACTCAGAAATAGCATTTGTGCTTTGCCTGAAATGCCTGTTTCTCCTTGCCACGCCCCTGGGCTGGACTGTAGGAGTGACATGGGGTCACTTGGCTTCTTAGCTCTACAATGTCTTCCCAGCGCTATGAAGATTCCATCGCGGTCTTTTCCCCTAGCTTCTCCTCCTCTGCTTTATCTTCTAGCAAGGGCATCCTCCAACCATGTCCTGTCCTCTGTTCATGTCACTTTTACCAGCCTCCCTGGAGGTCACTTCCAATCCCACGTTAACACTGATGCTGTGGATACTGGCTGTCCTACATCAAGCACACGGAGAATCTAATGTTTTAGTTCTTTGGCAGGTGATTCCAGGATCACTCAGGTGGCTCTCTCAAGAATCCTAAATTATCTGTATGCTCTCCACACCTGGCTTTGGGCAGGAGCTGTGGGATACTTTCAATCACAGTATAAAAACGCATAACAGTCATTCCATGGGGTTCAATAAAGGAATATTATTGAGCAATTATTTATCATATACTAAATTAACTGAAAGGTGACAAAAAGGAAAGACACTATTTTTGCTTTGGTATGTCACAATTAATTCTCCTTTTCCATTCACGCAATGGAAACATGTACAGATTTCTTTTTACACTAATAAAGATATGGTTCACATGTCACTGAATCGTATTTTAATCTAGGTGACCTTTTCACAGACTCTTTCGGGAAACAGCTTTATTGCTTGACCATTAAGGCTCTTGACTCACTTGGTGAGATTAACCCTGAATTGCATCTCTATTTTGAAGAGAATTCATTTACTGAATATTTACTTTGTGTCAGACAATATTGTGAGTAATACAGAACTGTCCACTGCCTCAGGTTTTACAGTCATATGTATTTCAGGACTGTTATATTTTTGAAATAAGTTCTTAAAAACACACTAACCCAATTGCCAAACACATACCTAGGATAATATGGGCGATTAGTAATTTGGGAATCCCATAGAAATTCTATCTAAAGATCTAACCTAGGAAAAACTCCTTACCATGAAAAAACTTACAGGAAAATCACTATTTATTATACTTCCACTTCAAATATTAATCAAATGGTTTTATATGCACAACATGCTATGTAGAGTCAAAACTGAACATTAATAATTATCTGTCTGAATTTCATAATGACACATATTTTTAAAATTTTCTTAAAATCCCCAATCTCAAATTTTTTTTTTAAATTTTTTATTTTTTATAAACATATATTTTTATCCCCAGGGGTACAGGTCTGTGAATCAGCAGGTTTACACACTTCACAGCACTCACCAAAGCACATACCCTCCCCAATGTCCATAACCCCACCCCCTTCTCCCAACCCCCTCCCCCCAGCAACCCTCAGTTTGTTTTGTGAGATTAAGAGTCACAAATTTTTAAATCTTTTTCACCCGGAAAGAAAACATCTGTAGTAAAAGCTAAAGAATGACCATCTTCTCTCACACATGCGCACGCGCACACACACACACACACACACACACACACACACCCATCTACATATAAAATTTCTATTTATGATAATTGTAATAAAGAGTGGGTCATAATTAAACTAATTTTCTGTCAAGAGTCAACTATAAGACTAATTTTGTTTCAAATCCTCTGATTGAAAGTGTTTACTAAATAAACCAAAATAAGTGGAACTAATAAATATTAATATTAATTATATTAATATGTTAATAATTTACTATCTGCTGAACTCCCCAAGTCCCATGCAGAATCTGAGCTAACTCAGGGGTCTCTGCAGAATTTTTCCTTTCCTGTTGACTCATCTTTATTATATTTACCCAGAAGAAGTGTGTGCTGCCCAATTTTCAACTCTGTCTAGAGCAGCACAAATGAATGGGCTTATTAAATACTGACATAAATTTTTAGAATTCTAAAACCTGTTTGTTTGTATTTTAAAAAGCTCTAGGCTTAGTGTTAAGCTGAGGCTTACCAAGCCTGGCAGGTTCTGTCAGCTCATATCCAGTCTGTAATGAAATAACAAAGAATCTGACTCTCAAAAAGAAGGCTGATAGGAATGTTTTCATTTCCTGAAGACTTTAAAAAACAAAACAAAACAACAAAAACAAAAACCTTACCTCGTCCACTTTAATTTATTTTAAATACAGACTACTGCTATCTTGGTTCCAAATGTTAATTTGGATATAGTCTTTGTTTTAAGGCAGATACAAGAAAAACATGCTTTCCCACCTTCTCACCAGACTTATTTTAAAATACTTCTTTCTTTTTCTTGAGAGTCTAGGTCACAGAGCTTTATAAAGTAAACAATGAGAGTAAGAGTCCAGACTTTTATTCTTGGCCCTAAAAGTGACTCATGGTGTCCTCTCAGAGACCTTATTTCTCCTGGAAGCATCTCGTCCCCAGAAACAGCCATGAGGAGAGGCGTGCTGTTCTCGGTTCCCGGAGATGGCTCTGGCACCACCTTGGGGAGGACAGTCTTCCCTTCAGGCGCTGGCTCCTCAACACGGAGGAACGAGTAGCTGTTTGTACCACCCGACTGTCCTACTTCACAACTACTTCTTACAGTGATTAGACCCACAAAAGATCCTTTTAAAAATATGGAACTGTTGGTGTGAAGGAGGCATTAAAAATGTAATTATGGCAAAATTTCGAGAAGTAAATAAACGGGAAGAGAAAAGTGAGTGTTTTATCGTTGTATAATCAGCCCCTCGTCAAAGTTTACAGCAGTGAATTGTTTTTCAAAAAAGAAAAACAAACTAACAAAATCAAGAAGGGAAATTATCTTAGAAGGAAGGTAATATTTAATAACAAATTATTATGCACACGTTGTTTTATATATATCATCTGGAACTGTCATTTAACACAAAATAGCCATCATTTAAAAAATTCAAATGATAGGTAAACTGAGACAGAAACAAAATACAGACACACAAATGGTTTGTAATCAAAAAACTACAAAATGATGATGTAGATTTTTCAACCAGATCTTTCTGGTAGAGGATGGCATATTCCTTCTCCCCACTATACTATTTACATAATTAAATAGACAAAGAGATTGTGAAAATTTAGGTCTTTTTTTTTTTAACTTTTAAGACTTCTTTGTATTTTTGGCAATACTTTGCATGATTTATAAGCTGTGAAAATTTCAAATTGTCAAGAAAACAGGAACTTAGGTATTTATCCAGTATTTGGAGCCTCTGCTGTTGCATTGCCCAACCAGCTTGGATCCACACATCCCCATGGTACCAACGTCATATTACTCCACTTAAATTTCAAATTTCTAACTTACTGCTGAAAAACGTATACGCAGCAATACTGACTCATTCCAAGCAGTAGGAGATAAGACCATGAGATGTACAAAGAAAAAGCATGAGAGGCTGAATCCTGAAAATGTTGATTTCTAAGCACTAAGAGATACAGTTGTCTCACAGCGCACAAAGGATTGCCAGTCTACTGTGGCAGCAAGAACACCCATGAGCTGAGATGACTCTTCAGCAATTGCCTTAAATCTTTATTATTTTATTTTATTTTAGATTTTATTTATTTATTTGATGGAGACACAGCGAGAGAAGGAACGCAAGCAAGGGGAGCAGACTTCCCGCTGAGCAGGGAGCCCAATGCGGGTCTGGATTCCAGGAGCCTGGGATCATGATCTGAGCCAAGGCAAATGCTTAATGACTGAGCCACACACCAATTATCTTTTCAAAGTGATCTCTACCACCAATGTGGGGCTTGAACTTACAACCCCGAGATGGAGAGTCATATGCTCTACAGACTGAGTCAGCCAGATGCCCCCTTAAATCTTCATCTTCACACTTCTCGTATGACTGCAATCAGAATTCCATCATGAACCTCAGTTCTACTCTGAGCACTTCAACCCATGGCGTCACCAGTCAAAAGAAACAGGAGACAGCCTAGAAAGTGTTTATAAGATAAAAATATTAGGGCTGGTTTTAAGCAAAACTCAACATAATGAGCTATGGAAGGGTTTTGGTTTCAGATTAGAAAAGACCATCCAAATTAAACATTCTGAGAAGATTTTGGAAAAAACAGTGATTGAACTATTCAATTATACAAGGTGCTGTTATATAGAGAAAAGCACCTTTGCGTTAACCCAGAACTTAAGTCACTTCCCTGTTCTGTAACATTGGTCAAGCTACTTCCTAGTGTTAACTTCCTATTTGGAAAGCGAGAGATTAATTTAGGTGACCTGAAAACCTCTAGCAACACTGGATTTTTCATATTTAATACGAGGTCAAAAAGTGTCAGAAAAGCAAAGTTAGAATGTGTAATGGCCACACAAATGTCAGAATCTTTACAGTTAAAACAGATATTTGGAATACTAATTTGTCTTTCTGAGAATTTAGAAATTTTGGTTGGAAACACCAGAAGAGAGAGATATTACAATAAGGACACAATGTGCATCCCTTGAGATATACAGACCAGAGGAAAGCCTAGATGAATTTAGTATGGCATCATGAAAGAACAACAATTTTTGTAGTGGGGAGAGGGGTAGAGAGAGAAGCAGACTCCCTGCTGAGCAGGGAACCAGACTTGGGATACACTCCCAGGGTCCTGAAATCATGATCTGAGCCAAAGGCAGATGCTTAAGCCACTGAGCCACCCAGGTACCCTGAGAGCAACAGGGATTTTTCTGCAGTGAAGATACTGCCCCTGGCCCTTTTTGCGTAAGAGTTCCCTAAACACAACTTCTTTGTTTGTGCTTCCCTGTGTAGATTTCCAATGAACGGATGGCTCTGAAATCCTACCCTGGATAATTTACATTAAATGGGTTAAACTATGGAAAACAAAAGCGTTTTTATTTACATTTTTTCAGTAACTACTGAATGATGGAACTTTTAGGGGTTCTTGGAGATTTACAAATTTTGACCAACAGAAGCATGACAGATGATTGCAAGGAATCATAGGAAGATCTATGCGCATTTGCTCCCACCTACCAAGGTTCTTAAAAAACACACCTTCATCCTGAAATAGGGTCATAGTGATGCAAAACCAGAGGGCCAGGTGTGAGCCTCTGCTCATCATGTTCATTATCCAAACTTGCTGATTGCAAGTCATTATACAAATAGGTGATTTACAGAAAAAGATGTGTGATTAACATGATAATGCACAGAAAGTTCCTACATAGCTCAGTGACTGACTTAGAGCATCAGCTTGATAAAAGTTAAGTGGTAAGATTACTTACAACATCTTAATATGTTATTGATATTAAACAGAGTCAAAATGCCTAAACAGTGCAAAAAAGAAAAGAAATACACATGAACTAAGCAAATATGAAGGGAGACAAGGAAAGATCTGACAAGGGCAAGTTGCTACTGGAAACTCCTGAAAGAGGAATGCATTACAAAGACTTACAGACTTAGGGCAGCTTGGACTCCTGTAGAGACAGGCACCCCCTGAAGCCTGGGATTTCTCTTCTCTACCCTTGCAGGTGGGGTGTGGTTCTGAGGGAATTTTGCATTAATTTTACACCTGCACACTCCCCAACAACCACCTTGTCCAGGTCTACATGGCGTTCAGTGAAGATGGAGACCAGTACATCATCCATCCCAGCAGCAACCCCCTCGTTCCTGCAGTCCAGAGAGCCAACTGTCAAATACTGAAGTCCAGGGGAACCAAAGAGGAGCCGTGCGAGAGCCCCCATGCTTACCGTGCAAGCTTCTGACGCCTGCACTGTCCCCCGTGATGCTTACTACAGGTGGGATCTCATGCAGGGGAGTTTGCCCCTCACTCCCCGCTTCTGCCTTCTTAAACTTCATACAGGTTACGATCATGGGACTGCCTCTCTCACAGGATGGGAATGAGGACTATAAGGCAATTTAGGTAAAGCATCTAGCACAAGGACTGTCCCAGGGGAAGCACTCACATTCTCCTGGCCAGACCGACTGCACAGACTTGCTTACAGGGTCAGGAGAGAATACGTGCCCAAGGGAGAGAGGGCCGGAGCTGCTGCAGGTGGAGAGAAGTGTCCACACCAGAGTGGGCGGTCTAAATAGGAAGCGGGCGCCGTGGCCAGTCAGGTTCCAGCAGCCAGGGAACTCCACCAAATGTGATAGAATCTGACAGCAAAGCCTCAGCCTGTGTGGCTGGAGTTCAGGAAAAGGGATGGACGTAGCACAAGACACGGAGGTTTCCTGGCAGAATCTTATCTGCCAAGGCTCTGTGAAACCAGGGAACTTTAAAACTGCAAATATCCACTTAAAATTTTAGGAACGTGCTTTCCACTTCAAGATGCAGCGAATGCAGTATTCTGTACATTTCTTTTTCTGGTACGTAATCACTTTCCCTTGTAACTTACTTTTATACACTCAAGTTAAAATGGATTCCAAGGACACCACATATTGCCAATAACCGTCCTGTTGAACTGTTTTATGGGACAATAATCTGGCATCCTGGTGGTGAAAATCAGCCATCAACCTCACAGTTAATTCACGAGGGAGGTGTATTACTGCTTCATAAAACATCACTGCAGTATTATTTTGAGTAAATGCTAGGTAAAGCTTGTTGGCATTTCAATTGTTATTAAAAAAATCAATAATATATGCATATTTAATGGATATCTGATATCATGTGAAACAAATATATATATTATATATATTATATAACAGATAAAATATATATATATATATACTTTTTCCCCCTCTAGTGGGTTTAAAATACTGAGACCCCCCAAATAGAGCTGTAGTTTATGCCTCCAGTAAAGGTAATTAAATTGTAAATGCTGATCTTGCTAATGCTAATGAGTGGTTTACTGGAAATAAATTGCACTTAACTGCATTTAGAATGCAATCCACACAATCAGAAATGACTGGCAAATTAGCACCAGTCAAAGCTATCAGCATACAGTAAGGATGGCAAGTGAAAAAAGAAAAAAAAAGTCCTTGTTGAATTCATGCATGCGTATTTGAAAATATCAACTCTGAAAATCTCAAGTGCTACCATGAGTCTAAGAAACCATTTACTCCATGCCCCTGCTTTCCTATAAACCATGCAATTTTATTAGCTCTCTTGGCAATGCAGTCTGGTGGCTCAGAGTCTCGATAAAAGAATGTTCTTTTCTAATGTGTTATCTAAGTCCCCTCTGCAGTAATTTAAACCAATCTCTGCTTTGCAGTCTCTCAGCAGAAACAGACGAGCTCCTTACCTCCATGCCTGCAAGACTTTCTTGCTCCCCTTCCCACCCTCACTCAATTCCAGATGTGACTAGGAGGGAACCACAGCTTCTGTTCCATAATATTTAAAGGGTAGGTGATAGAAACATCAACAAAGAGCTTTTATTCAATTCTATTCTTCACTTTAATTCCTTTGAGTTGTAACCAGTATTACTTATTTTTTGAAATAATTTTCTTCTGATGTAATGTATGAAATGTCACAGAAGTAGTTTTGCTTTACTTTGTTGCTTATTAGGACCCAGTTACTTTTTTAAAAAAAATTTTCAGGTCCTATAAATTAAGGGCATGGCTGACACATGTGCAAATTTACTGACATGCATATGTACATGTACATAGAAAACCTGCCTGTGTGTGTGTGAGGAGGAAGACAGAGCCAAGCAAAATAAGAAAAGGGAGAAGAAAACTCCACCTTCTTAGGTAATACTGCATTATATGTTCAGATGTACATTTAGCATTTCTGAAATTAATCAATTACAGTGAACTAACATTTCTTTTGCAGCTTTCTCATATGGGAACATGCCACTATTAAAAGTTAATCATTTTTACTATTTATTAAAATCTAGATTGTGGTGAAGTTAAACTTGTTAGTAATCTATTCCCTTCATGCTCTCATTCATATTCAGTAGTGATGCACGGAGTGTTTCCTCTACCTCTCCTGCCACTCAGTGACCAAATAGAATTCTCTGACTAGTATCACCCACTATACTTATTTTAGGATTACCTGAGCTCTGAAACTTTGTTGCTTTCTTGTGTATGAATATTTATGCATGTTTAACAGTTGTCAATTGTATAATTCACAAATCATAAAATTGACATGCTGTAAGTGTGTGATTCAATGATTTCTAGGATATTTGTGGGCCACTACCAAAATCTAGAACACTTCTATTTATCTAAGATACCCATTTTATCTAGTCTGTAGTCTGTTTCACATAGTCCTCATTGTGAGATGATTTCTTTTAAAAACTAGGGGAAAATTTGGAGCTACCCAACACATTAATTTAGCTTGTGTAATGCTGAATATATTTTGCTATTAAAAATAAAACAATTTGGGGGGCACCTGGGTGGCTCATTTGGTTAAGCATTAAACTTGATTTTGGCTCAGGTCATGATCTCAGGGTTGTGAGACTGAGCTTCCCACTCAGCATGGAGTCTGCTCCAGATTCTCTCCCTCTGCCTTTCCCCCACTTGTGCATGCTCTCTTGCTCTCTCTCAAAATAAATAAGTAACTCTTTAAAAAAAAATAAAGTAATTTTCACATCTATAAAGTGTCCTGTAAAGCATATGTATCTTTATCCATTTGGATAGCTATAGCAAAATACCACAGACTGGGCAGTTTATAAACAGCAGAAATTTTGTTCACAGTTTTAGAGGCTGGAAGTCTGAAATCAAGGTGCCACCAGGATTGGGTTCTACTGAGGTCTTTCTTCTGGGGTTGCAGACTTCTTGTAGCTCTAAGGCTGGAAGTCTATGGAGTCTCTTTTATAAGGACGCTAATCCCATTCATGAGGGTCCTGCCCTTATCACCTAATCATCTCCTGTGGACCCCTCCCAATACCATCACCTTATGGGTTAGGATTTCCATATAGAAATTTTCAGGGAGACACAGACGTTCAGCCTATAATAATATATTTTGATAACAAAACCCAAAACCAAATGCACATTATTTCTATAATACTTCAAATAAAAAGATTGGACACAGATTCTGACCACAGATAGATCAATGACATGGAATAATATTCGGTTTGACTTTAGTCTCGATCTATAAATTTCACTGCTATGTCTTAAAAATGGGATCTAGTTGGCCAGGTACTCAAGCTTCCAACCCTGCTTCCTTAGTAACCCAAAAGTCACACTCATATACACTTTCCACGTGAAAGTCTCTAATACTAACCTCTATGGGAACAGACAAAAGGGGCCCAATGAACCCATCCGAGGACATTACGAAGTTGAAAGCAATTTACTATGTTCTTACATTCATGCTACATACTCCCTGGACAGGGGCTACCTTATTTAGATGTTGTTACAGCTTGTACTTGGAGCTAAGAAAGGCAGTAAATGTTACCATAGCTAAAAGTAAACTGTTTCTCTGGATGAAATTAGGTATAATAAAATATAAAGGATGAGATCAAGCATCTTTAAAAATTACCCAGGTATTTTTTTTATATACTTAAGTCTAATCTAGGGAATCTTAGGTTGCAATTTTTACTAGAAAAGTTCACATACATTTACAAAATAATCAGTATTAGTAAATAATACATTAGTTAAAGATATCTACAAAATCTACAAAAGGGAAATCAGAGATGTAAGTATGATGAGTGTGTTCCCAGAATTGTCCAAGGGCAAATATGCTAGAGTTTTTGTGTGACAGATATACAAATGTCTTTATTAAAAAGGGTTCTGTTCATGTACAATGGTTTGATGATATTGACTAATGGGATCATATCACTAGTACTTTGATACGATTTTGTGGTCATCAACCAATCTTTTTCATAACTGACATTATTTACTAGGCATCTGTAAAGACAGACAATATGCCCACTGGTGAACAGAAGTCACATCTGAGAGTTACCATTTTCAGTATCAATTAAGGAACAATGTTCACAAAATAGTACCAAGGGCTGTTTATTTGGTTAGGCCAAATTAAACTCTAGGGACAGATGATTTGGGAGATCATGAGTAATTAAATTTCTAAACCTAAATGCTGAAGAGTGGTCTTTGGAAAATCCCTAAATTATCAAGAAAATCTCTTGGAATACAGTTACCATATTAGGACAATGCCACCTGAGGGAGCCTGTTGAGGTAACACTGCTCTGCCCTCCCCGATTTCAACTCTGTTTCCTTTCAAAGTGCAATCATGAAAGCAGAGTGCTCATCCATGCCAGGGAACATGAATCCTGTCATGGCTAGGTGGCTGTGGGAGCGTAAGGGACTCAGCTTCCACATCCTCCCTTCCCGTGATTTCTTTCCTGACCAGTTCTGAGACCGAGATTCCAGTTTGTAGCCCTTCCTCCCACCCCAGACCTCCCATTCACACTTCTACTTTCCTTCGAACCCGCCTGGAATCTTACTATGGTTCCTTGTCTAGAGAGGAATAAGACACATAGAAACCAAAGAGGGAGACCTTTCAGAAACCAGTGTTCCTGAGGGAGAGCCCATGGAGAGCAAAACAAAGAAAGATTCATGTAAAACATAGAAATGGAAAGAAGCTTAGTATGGCGCAAAAATAGACACACAGATCAATGAAACAGAATAGAGAGCCTAGAAACAAACGTATGATTATATGGCAACTAATCTTCAACAAAGGAGGCAAGAATATGCAATGGGAAAATATGAACAGTCTCTTCAACAAATGGTTTTGGGAAGACTAGACAGCCACACGCAAAAGAAAGAAGCCGGACTACTTTCTTACACCATTCACAAAAATAAACTCCAAATGGACTAAGGACCTAAATGTGAGATCTGAAACCACAAAAATCTTAGAAGAAAGTACACACAGTTACTTCTCTGACATCAGCTGCAGCAACATTTTTCAAGATATGTCTCCTGAGAAAAGGGAAACAAAAGCAAAAATAAACTATTGGGACTACATCAAAATCAAAAGCTTTGCACAGCAAAGTAAACAATCAACAAAACTAAAATGCAACTTACAGAATGGAAGAAGATATTTGCAAATGACATATCCTATAAAGGGTTAGTATCCAAAATATACAAAGAATTTTCACAACTCAACATACACACAAAAACAAATAATCCATTAAAATGGGCAGAAGACATGAACAGACATTTCTCAAAGATATACAGATGCCAACAGATACATGAAAAGATGCTCAACATCACTCGTCATCATGGAAATGCAAATCAAAACTACAGTGAGATACCACTCTACACCTGTCAGAATGGCTAAAATCAAAAACACAAGAAAATGATGTGTGTTGGCAAGGATATGAAAAAGGAGGAACCATCCTGAACCATTGTTAGGAACACAAAATGTGTAGCTACTGTGAAAAACAGTATGGAGCTTCCTCAAAAGACAAAAAAACCAGGACTACCTTGTGATCCTTATGTATTTACCCAAAAAATATGGAACACTAATTCAAAAGGATACATGTGCCCCTATGTTTACTGCAGCATTATTAACAATAGCCAAGTTACAGAAGCAGCTCAAATTCCATTGATTGATGAATGAATAAAGAAGCAGTGTGTCCATACACAAGGAATATTACTCAGCCATAAAAAAGGATGAAATCTTGTCATTTGCAATGACATGGATGGAGCTAGACAGTATTATGCTAAGTGAAATAAGTCAGTCCAAGAAAGACAAATACCGTATGATCTCGCTCATATGTGGAATTTAAGAAACAAAACAAACAAACAGAAGGTGGAAAAAAGAGACAAACCAAAAAATAGATTCTTCACTCTAGAGAACAAACTCATGGTTACCAGAGGAGAGGTGAGTGGGGAATGGGTGAAGTGGGTGATGGGGATTAAGAGTGCACTTGTAATGATGAGTGCTAGTAATACATAGAATTGTTGAATCATTACATTGTGAACTAAAACTAATATAACATTGTATGTTAACTATACTGGAATTAAAATTAAAAAAAAAAAGAAATGGAAAGTATTTTGTTTTATGTAGGCAATGGAGGTTTGGAGTATTTTTGCTCACTTGTACATTCACTCATTCAACAAATACCATATGGCTACCATGAGCCTATCTCAATTCTAGGCAGGGTTTTCTTTTCTTCCTTCCTTCCTTCCTTCCTTCCTTCCTTCCGTCCCATGTTCATACTCCAGATTTCTGATCTCTCAGTAAATACATTTCATTTATTTGGAGGGAAGTCTGACTTGTGTGTTCCTCCCAACCAATTCAAACACATTTCTGTTCATAATCATCTGATTTTAGGAAGCATATGGATTTTGCCACAAGGCTCTGCTCCATTAAAGAGTATATTTTTGTTATCACTGCAAAAACAAATAATTCAATTTCATTGCCAAACTTTTTAACTTAATTTATGATAGCACTTAGAATGTTTTAACATTCAAGAGAATGAACTACAAAAGCATTATTTTATTCAGTGAATTGAATGAAAAAGAGGAAAATTATTGGAATTAATGGATATAAAACTGGCATCACTTAAGTGTGAAGTTATTTTGCTAATGGAGTCAACATATTAGCAGCTGTAACTTTAATACTTTTTTTGTATATGCACAGGAAAGCATCAACTCCAAAATGAGGAACATTAATTTAGAACAATCTTTTGATCTAAATGAAAAATGCTTTCCAGAGCACTGGGCAAACACATTTTATGCAGCTGCATGGGCTGTATAATCTTTGGGCCCAGACTTCTTAATAATTACCAACCTCTAAAGGTGGAATAGAAAATGGAATCTTATTAAAGTCACATCAAATTATTCTCTTGCAGCTATTAATAACATATTTCATTAAAAATTGAGAAATCCTGAGAAAATTCTTACCTGGCTGGGTACTAGGACAATGGTTGTAAACCAGGTAATATGGCCAACCTAAGTAAAGACTTTGTAATATTGCTTTGCCATGATAAGCTCTATGTAAATGTTTATAATTTTTTTTTAAATCAGATTGTATTACTGCCAGAAAATAAGTCTTACTTGGCTGGCAACTTTCACCATTAAATTGGTTTTGACAATTAAACTACCCTACTAACACAACTGTAAGATGTCCTTTTTCTTCCTTATCAGTTTCTCTGAAATCTATACTGTGTCTTACTAACTGCTCAGGTTAACCACAATAATGGCACAGTTAGTGTGCATATAGGAGGGAAATAGCTTTATGACTGTTAAGCTACATGATGGAGTCAACAACTTAATATCATTTTAGGCAGGGCTGTTAAACACTGGATTGCTTAGATCAGTTCCAATGACACTGTCTGGGAAGTACCAAGTAAATACAAGGATCGACCCCTGGTGAGGAATGAAAAAAGAAAAGAAGTGGATGACCCTCAGTTAAAGGAAAATTTGGTTTCATTTGAGAGAGTTGTACAATGAATGGAGAAATATAAAAGAAGTAAGTTGCCTAACTGTTTACATCATCCACGTGTTCTTTTTGATGAAGCACATGAGAGATAACATATGTAAGTAATTTTAATCCTAGCGGAGAACATAGACAGTAACCTCTTCAACATCGGCCACAGCAATTTCTTTCAAGATAGTCTCCAAAGACAAGGGAAACAAAAGTGAAAATGAACTTCTGGGACTTCATCAATATAAAAATCTTCTACATGGCACAGGAAACAGTCAACAAAACAAAGAGGCAACCCACAGAATGGGAGAAGATATTCACAAATGGCACTACAGACAAAGGGCTGATATCCAAGATCTATAAAGAACTCAAACTCAACACCCAAAAATCAAATGATCAAGTCAAAAATGGGCAGAAGACATGAACAGAAACTTCTCCAAAGAAGACATACAAATGGCTAACAGACACATGAAAAAATGTTCATCATCATTAGCCATCATGGAAATTCAAATAAAAGCCACACTGAAATACCACTTTACTCCAGTAAGAATGGCAGAAATGGACAAGGCAAGAAAAGCAGATGTTGGAGAAGTTGTGGATAAAGGGGATCCCTCTTACATTGTTGTTGGGAATGCAAGTTGATGCAGCCACTTTGGAAAACAGTGTGGAGGTTCCTCAAAAAATTAAAAACAGAGTTACCTTATGACCTAGCAATTGTGGTACTGGGTATTTACCCCAAAGATACTGATGTAGTGAAAAGAGGGGCCATCTGTACCCCATGTTCATAGCAGTAATGGCCAAAGTCACCAAACTGTGGAGGGAGCCAAGATGCCCTTCAATGGATGAATGGATAAAGAAGATGTGGTCCATATATTCAATGGAATATTACTTAGCCACGAGAAAGGACAAATACCCAACTTGTGTATCAACAGTTATGGACTGGAGTAGATTATGTTGAGTGAAATAAGTCAAGCAGAGAAAGTTAATTATCACATGGTTTCAGTTACTTGTGGAACATAAGGAATAACATGGAGGACATTAGGAGAAGGAGAGAAGTGAGATGGGGGAAATCGGAGGGGGACTGTGACTCTGAGAAACAAACCAAGGGTTTTAGAGGGGACGGAGTTGGGGGGACTGGTGAGCCTGGTGGTGGGTATTAAGGAGGGCATGTATTGCATGGAGCACTGGGTATGGTGTATAAACAATGAATCTTGTAACACTGCATCAAAAACTAATGATGTATTTTATGGTGACTAACATAACACAATAAAAAAAAAAAAGAATTCATTACATCACCATTCTACTTTCTTATTGATATATATGCTTCTAAATAGTTCTCTTTTCTGTATGATAAAATGTAAAATTTATTTTAAATCTTTGCTAATAAATGTGGAATCTTAGTGTCATGTCTCTAATGATGGGAGCTGATAGACTTCTATTCACAGTGCCTCATAGTGCCCCAGAACGAGTTGTCACTTCCCAATATTTCTTAAACTGAAATGAAGAAATCAAGACTAAGCAAGAGATGTGAACTAGAGTTTGTATGAATACACATTTCTGTTTATAATTCTTATGTTTTTTATGTGTTGGTATTTTTCTTCTACATTGTTTTCCTCCCATTTTTCATTTCTTCCTTCCTTCATCCCTAACTTTCTATAAATCTGTAATCTCTCCTATAAGGCGCTCTACAGGAAGTGGACAACTTATATTTCTGTAGAGTCTACTGAAGTGATAATAGGATAGTGTCTCCTAGCGTGCACCAGCTGCTCAGGACCTGTACTTCCTGGACTCTCCCTGGAGGGAGGAAGGGAACTCCTGCCTGGCCAGCCGTGTCAGTCAGTGAGGTGCTAAAGGGAACTCACACTCCATTATCTACTCTTTCACGCTGGGAACAGCTCTCAGAATTAACTATTGAATGTGAAACATCTTCAAAAATCATACAACTTTATACATGCATGAGCAAAACAGTTATACTCATTCACATAAGAATTTGTCATAACAGCTTTATGTATTTTCAGTGTTAATAAATTTTGTTACTAATTGGCATACGTTTGGATTTAAAAGAGGAAGGAAACAATTTCCCCGTCTCCTGCTCCTAACTGCATATGAACCAAAGGCGGCCATTTTAAATGGAGGTGTAGACGTCTTCTAAACTCGGAAGTGTGTCTCCTCCAAGTTATCCAACCAACTTCATGTAGACTTGTTGGTGTATAGGAGAATGGAGGTGAATATGTTCAAGACTTCCATAAAATGGTTCAGCTGTTCAAAGCAAAACCATCCTGAGCTGCTGCTATGTAAAAATACAACATCAACCCTGATTCTGATGATCTGTATGGACACGTATGACAACACCTATGAGGTGTAATTCTAGGAGGAGAGTATTTATTCCGAGAAAAGAGTTTGACAGGGAAACTACCACGTGAGAAATAAAGAGTTCATATAGTGTGAGAACCCTTACTGGAAATGGCCAAGGGAAAGTGGATCTAAATGGATCTAAATCAGCTCTTCAGTAAACACCCTCCATGTTCATCTTCTTACTCTTTGACCTCCTTCTGCTCCCGTGTTCTTGTCTTTTCTTCTCATTCTTTTTTCAATGGGTTCGCCTTCTTAGTATTCAAATGCTCACTTGGGCTTTCTATCTCCTTTCTTTGCAGAGTATAATCACTTAGGGAAATTTATTGCATTTTGAATATATACAATGGATACTTATTGAGTGTGCCAGATTTCTCCCATTTGCTCTTCACATTGTCTTGTCCCCAGATCCTCTATGGGACCCATAGACAGGGCCCTTGCACCTTGGCTTCTAGTTGTTTTCCACCAACTGAGAGCCCCATGAAGAGACTGGAGAGAGGGAGGACATGTAAGACAGGTTGTGTATTCTGCTAACTCCTTCTCCCTGATGTTCCTTGTGTCCTTTGACTTGAACTTCTCATGTCAGCTCCCTTTTTTTTTTTTTTGGTTCTGCTTCCATATTCCCAGCTACTGATCTTTTCTCCCTGTCCTTCAGGGATGGGAAGAGCTGAGCTAGCACTGGGCTAACTATGTGCACTGTGTCTCATGGTTTCCCCAAGCTCATGCCATTCTAAATACTTCAGTCACAGACAAACTTTCTGAATAATCCCAGTTGGAAAGAGACCTCTGCCTCGTATCAAGAAATCATCAGTACAATGAACCACCCTCTGCTAAAGATAGACGATTAACCTTTGAAACACACTGCCCCAGCCCCATTCCCCTCCCTTGCTTACCAGAGGAAATCATGATTCTCAATGTACTGTCTGTTCACTCCATACATTTAAGTAGGATATTAATATTGTGATATTGCTATGGAATCTATTTTCATGCTTTTTACTTTTCAAAAATAGATTCATACGTTGTGTGTTCTCCTGAAACTTGACATTTCCCACCGGAGTTCATATTCCAGAGTTTCCTGCCTATCAGACATTTTCACTAGGGCATTTCTTCAGTTGTGTCGTATATACCATACATCATGTGTTTTTTATACTGTTGATGAACATCTTTTGGATATTCATCTAACCAGATCTATAAGATGAACATCTTATTGCTCCCATCATTTTGCTGTTACAGATTTTCCAGTTATGGTGATGCTTTCACAGGTCCTCTGGCACTTGTGTCTCTCTAAACTATGAGGTATAGCATGGGAACACCTTCAATTTTACCAGACAATGACAGTTTTGGGTTTTTTCCCCCCTAGTTACTAAACCATTTGTTTGTAAACCACCAGAAGTATATTACAATCCAAGAATCCTACCTCCTTGCCAATACCTGATACTGTCTAGCTTTTAAATTTTTACAAATTTGGTCAATACTTTTAGTGCAGATTTAATTGGAAGGTCCCTAGATAACTAATTAGATTGTAAGTCTTTTCACGTGAATTTTCTTTAGGTCTTCTGCCCATTTTTTCTAGTGGATTGTTGATATTCTCACTGATTTGTAAGACTTTTATTTTTAATATCCTACATATAAATCCACTTTTAAATCCTATGTTTAATGGGAAAGTCTCCCAGCATGTGACTTTACTTTTTATTCTCTTTATGGAAATTTTTGATGAAAAGAAGTTCTTAATTTAATGTGGTTAAATTTACAACTCTTGTCCATTTATCATTTTGAATTTTTATGTCTGACTTAAAAATATATTTTCCAATCATATCATAAACATATTCTATTTTATACTCTAAAATTTTATAATTTTGCCTTTTTTAACCTTGAAAATTTTAATTGAGCCCACAGTAATTGCTTTATGTGTTGTGTAGGAGGAATCCGACTTCTGTTATTTTCTTTCCAAATGGATCACTCCTTGCGATGAGGTAATGTATTAAGTAATGTCTTCTCTCTTCACTGCTGAGCGAAATACCCCCTAGCCCATTTGGTTACCTATATTATGTCTATTTGTGGGTTATCTATTGCTTTCACTGGGCTGTTTTTCTATTTCTGTAATAGACCCATGCAGCTATAAAAAGACATTTTTATTACAAGTCTTGATATGTGATAAGGCAAGTACCCTTAACATGTTCCTAGTGTCTTGTCTATTATTGGAACTTTGAGCAACCATGTAAATTTCAGAGTCAGTGTGGGTAAACACACACACACACACACACACACACACACACACACACACTACTGGCATTTTCATTAGAAATCTACTAAATCTAAAAATCAATATAGGAAGAACTATAATTTATATTAGTTTCCTAAAGCTGCCATAACAAAGTACCACAAACTGGGTGACTTAAAACAATGGAAATGTATTCCTCTCATACTTCTGGACGCCAGAAGTCTGAAATCCAGGTGTCAGTAGGGCCATCCTCCCTTGATGGCTCCAGAGAAGGATCCTTTCCTCCCTCATTCTAGGCTCGGTTAGTTGCCACCAATCTTTGGTGATCCTTGGTTTGTAGATGCCAACATTTTTTTTTTATATGCTTATTTGCCATCTGCATGTCTTTGTTGGTGAGGTATCTGTTAAGGTCTTTGGTCCATTTTTAATATTTTTTTTATTGTAGAGTTTTGAGGATTCTTTTCATATCTGTGTTCTATGTGACAGTATCTGTGACAAGGTCAGTGATAAATAAGCTTGGGTAGGATATACAGGTAGATTGAAAAAAAAAATCCAAAACAAAACAAAACCTGTATCCTTTACTACAGTCAACAACCAGGTCCTCTAGTATTTATTGGGAATCTAGTGGTGCACGTCACAGTACCAGACAGGGCTATCATGGTGATAACCCCAAAGAGAACAATGTAGTTAGAATAGTTTTACTTCCTACTTAGTCGTGTCCTGATGGTGCACACACATGTCAAAATAGGCACTGAAAAGAAGGAGATTTGCAGTGAGGAACATTCAGGAAATCTTCCAGACAGGGAGGGTTAGAGCATGCAGATGCTGGACAGAGAGGAAGAATAGGCATGAGAAGTGGAGGAAACAGCAGGCACGAGGCTTCAGAGCTGGAACAGTACTGGGGAAATCTACCCCACTTCTGCTGGATCCCCCTCCCCACAGGAACAACCCATTTCCCCAGACATTCATTTTTCCCTGCCTCCACCTACATTTCCATGCACCCCACTCTTCAGCCATGAACTACCCTCTTCTCCCCTCATTCTTATTTTCCATATTTTAGCAAACATAGTTATTTTGTCTGACATAGATAAAACCCTACCTATTTTTCAACAATCCGCTCCATGCTCTGACCAAATACCAGCTCATTTATTAAGTTATCCCTGATCCCTTACCGTGGTATCTTTCCCTCCAAAAAATCTGTACATCATATTTCTAACATTTTTCATGTAGCTTAGAGCAATTGCCATTTATGGAATCAGATGTGGCAGAAAACAGCTCTCTCTTTTGTTTTATCCCCTACAGTAACCTGCAGATTATCCCAAATATAATTTAAAAATTCTGAAGGACAAAGACATAACAGGTGATAAATTAACCTGTGTTTTCCCCCCCTTTTTTCCTGTATGACCCATGATTTGACACTTCATGTATATGACCTTATTTACATATAGTGTCATTGCATTTATGCTCTAACTAGGTATTATTATGTTCTTCCATGTGACACATGTGACACATGTTACTCACCTGAGATCAAAAACATAATATGGCAGCAGAGCTGGGGTTCAGACTCAGATTCAGATTCAGACCAGCCCAGCCCAGCCCATTCAGCCCCTGCACCAGCATGAGCCACAAGTAGCTCACAGAGCTTGGCCCTTGCACGAGGTCCCTTCCCTTGCCCAAGAAGCAAGAAAACCTAGAACAGTGTATTCTTAGGGAAGGCATCTCAGATAAGGAGGACACAGGAAACAGAAACAGGCTTTTCTTGCATACACACAATGTCCTCTGTTGGGTCAGATTCTTGATTCTCAAGCAGATTTGAGGGCTTCTGAGTCGATATGGCTATAACCATCAAGGGAAAAGTTGAATCACTAATGATGCATCATAGAATATTAGGCATTGTGTGGGTCCCCAGTATTTGCTAGAGCAAGGAAACAACCTAGCAATTAAACACCGTTTGAAACTGAAGGCCAGACTAATTGGATGACAAATAATCAAAAAATTAATGTTTCATTTTTGGAAATTAGTATATATTGGAATGTCCATATTAGGAAGTACACAGGTTAATTTAACATACAGTAAGGTCTATGTTAGGAAATATATAGATTAATTTATCAAAGTACAGGAAAAATATACAGACATCCAATTTGAAGGTCATCTAGGAAATGGGAAAATAGCCAAAAAACTATACAGAAATCCTCACGTCACTCACTTTTTCTTCCACCTCAACCTCCTCACCTGTTGATTAGTTCCACACTTTAACTTCCTTAACATAAGGTAAAACAGTCCTAGGCAAGCAACCACTGAATTTTTTAAATGTCCATAGTAATTACACAGGTATGATCACATTCAGTATTTAGTGTATGATCGCATAATTAGAAAAGTGAAAAACAAAGTTAAGAACCAGTATTTCTTTTGAAAAGCTTCTGATGTTAATTTACTTCTGGACAAATTCCACCACACCACTCCAAGAGTTGGTTCCCATTTGCACAAAGTGTGACAGTTACCAGCAGGATAAATAAAAGATCGTTTAAGCAACCTGAGTGATATTCAAGCCTTCTCCAAGCCTTCTCATGTAAATGAAAGAGACACATAGCCTTCATAGGATGCCACTTTTCTTTGATGCTGATATCTAAGTGCAGTCTACAGAAATTCCATGTAATTCTTATTTCTCTAATGAAGCAGAGGGCCCCAGTCTTCATTTGCTTAAAAGTTATATCATGATTTTCAAGTGTGATTAAATTTTTCTGGAGATTTATAATCTTTTATCAATCAGTAAATAATACTCTGAACATAAAACCCCATTTTTAATAGATAAAACTGACCATTTTAATTCTCAATCAAAAGTTAACCAAAGCAACACCATAAAAAAAAATGGGACTGACACAGGAATGAAGAAAATGTTATGAAATTATATACAGTGGCCACACAATGCTACACTTCGAGACGTTTCCCCATTACTTACACTATTTGTCCTTCACAGTGACCTTTGCAACGCTACAGTGCTGTTCTGGTTTTGTTGCTCATGTGGCAGAAGAGAAGGGTGAATGTAAAAGATAAAATAAAATGCAATTTTCCTCAATAATGGGACTTAGTAGAAGGGAGACTGGGGATCTTTTTTGGATCTGTCACTGTGGATCTTGCCAGTACTTGCTTGTTATGCATGTGACACAACAAAATGCAAACACAATATTATGAATGCATTTTTTAAAAGTGGGAAAAATTAATCAGGCTAAATTTCCTAATGATTCACACTTTAGAAAACTGGAAACACTCACAGCTATTGATTCAGCTTTGTGATACTGCAGTTAGCTGGAACCAACTCCTGGGATTCAAACCCATTTTTCCTGTGACATATTAAATGTTATATGCATGGACTATTCATACTTCGAAAAAAAAAAAAATCTTGCCTATTTAAAAGGAAAAAGCTACTGGAGTAGTAACCACGGTATGTAAAAACCTCCGGGCTAACTTCAGGGCTCAGAGAGAGGCTCTGGGTATCAGCACTTCTTACAACACTGAAGCGGCTTCTGGACAGAATGTAAATACCAGGAGAAGTGGAACTATCTGCCCCCGAAGCACACTCCTCGGTCTCCTCCCAGCAGTGCAGTTACGTTCAGCACCTAGGACAGCTCATCCCCACCGTGCCCTTCCCCTTCTTCTGATGATGCCTGTAGAACGCCTCATTCCCCTGCCCCACTTCCCATTACTGCCCCTGTTCTTGGGCTGTTCTGTCCAGTCTTCTCACACACTGTGCCCTCTACCCCAACACTCTGACACGGCCCCCCAACAAATGCTCCCTGATGGGTCAACTCACTTCTCATCTCATCTAGGAAAGTGCTGCCAAGTCCATTCCACATACGTTACAACTGGACTCAGCGTCCGCTATGAAAATTACCACTTTCTATTTTATTTTATGCAGCGTGTAATAGGGACTTCAGAAGGAGCTCGTATTTTCCAACTAAAATTCAGGATTCAATCCAAACCAATTAAAAAAAAATGCCAAGATGTGGGTTTAACTATGAGTTTATATATGTGTGTATGTGTGTGTGTGTGTGTATTTAGATGAGAATTAGGTACCACCAAACAAAACGTCGGGTATTCTGATTCCAGGATGATTCTTTATACTTATTTTTATCTACTTAATGATTTTTCAAGATTTGCAAATGAGTATCCTACGTTAAGTTGCAGTATTCTTGGTGGCAAATAAGTATAATAATAGAGATCTACATTATACAGTTATTTCAATGATTAAATTGAGATAAGGCATACAAAACCATGAGCATAATTGTAAGAACTTAAGGAATGCTAGCTTTTATTACTATTAGCAGGTGCTGAAATAATAAAGAACACAGATATACTACAAACTACATGTAGAACTTCATTTCTTTCCAAGATTTTATTTTTTAAGTAAACTCTACACCTTATGTGGGGCTCAAACTTATAGCCCTGAGATCAAGAGTCCTGTGTTCTACCCACAGAGCCATCCAGTTGCCACCACAGGTAGAACTCTAAATGTGTACCACAGTAAAACTGTAACTTTGGCTGACTACATGTTTCCCATACATGTCATTCAAACTGATTCAAGCACTCTGACTATAAAATGTATGTTAATCTAGGTTAAAAAATATTTTTTTGTCTGTGTATCAGTGAGCTACAACAAGTGAACAGGTATAGAAACAAAATAGTGGGATTTTATATGAATGACCACCTCTCTCATTCTAAAGATCTGTTTTAATAAAAAAAAATGAAATAAGGATTTGTTAAATTAGTTTCTACAGAGGTGAAATAATGTGTTTAGCTATTCAGCTAGTTCATAACAGAATTTTAATTATAACCAATATGTCATGACTCTCAAATTACCAGTATATTTTGGTACCAACATTTATAATTATTTTAATAGATATAGGCTATATTGAAACACATCTGAGTTTTTTTTTAAGGACCAAGAATTTGCCAAGTTTTGTAAAGACCTTTTAAAAAGTCTTCTAACTACTGTGAAACAAGTAACTCTCAGCTCACACTGCTTTCATATTCATCTGGGGCTGCTCTGTAATACATCAAAAATATTTAAAATGGATTTGTTTCCATAAATTATGTTTTAGTGTGATTCATTTTACCTTTGTATATTATTTTCTGCACAGAGAAATAAAACTTTGTGTCATTCCCAGAATAGTAAGATTAGTAAGAATAGTAAGATCCCCAGAATAGTAAGTATTAGATTCATGAAAATCCAAAGTGCCAGAAAGGTTTTCCAAAACACTCACTCAGTTAAGATTCTCCATCACTGACAACACTGAGCCAAATCCTCTCCTTTTGTAATTTTTAATTGAATTACTAGCATACATAATTTAAACACTCAAACCACTTACAACTACTTCTTCATACAGTTTTATAGCCTCTAACAGAATGGCTTCCTCCCAGCCTGACAGTCTTGCTACCTTGTGGAAGGATTAACTGGGCAATGTGATAAAATATGGCCAGGCACTACAAAATCCAGAGAATTATAGTGGTGCTAATAGCCTCTATCCTGAGGCGTGCCATGGTGTTTTCATGATAAACTCTGATTATCAGGGCTGCACATTTTAACTGTTCTAAATTGCACCGGCTGAACCCTGGCATCATGGCAGCAAACCTTTCTGTAAGGCTCTCTGAAAGGCTGCACAAGTTGTTCTGAGGCTTAGATCTTAGAAACACAGTCACTGAGTTACTGTCTTGGTACTCCAGAGACAACAATGCATTATGGGGATTGCTGAGAGGCTGCTCTGGGGTTCTTCCCCTCAGGTTAGACTCCCAGTTGGGGTCAGGCTATTTGGAGTAGCACCCAAAGGCTTCAGACAGACAGACAGACTGAGATGCCCACAACTGGCCACATCCACAGAAAGTTAAAGAAGAAATGAACCCCAGAGCCCTAGGCTGAGTAAGACACGGATCTACCAGTTCATGTCTCACTGGCATAGATTTCTCACTGTTCGTATCTCGTAAAGACATACTTTCTCAGCAATATTGTTATTTATATTTACTTTGCAACAAGAAATCCTTTTCTTGTGGATAGAACACCTGCTATGACATTTGGTGGTACCCACCCATGCCATTTTGTGAAGAAGTATCTGGTTAAATACTGTCCCACAGAGCAACAATGACAAACATTACGCTGTAAGATCTTCAATGACTGGTATCTTTGTTACTCTATGAAGCCCTCCAAACTGTTTAAATTCTTTATGTTCACGAGCTAACCCTTGAAGGGAAGAGAAAGGGCACAGTCTTATCTTCCCAACAAATCTCTAAATTAAATATAAGTAAGTAATTGTGAAACAGTATGTAAGAAGGGAAGAGAAGGAAACAAGGAAAACAGGTTAGCCATAGGCTAAAAGTAATGTGAATGATAAAGATAAAAATAAAAAGCCAGTAACTACCAAACACACAAAACTCACACACCACTTAGACAGTTAGAGACTTTAATTTCACTTACTATCTAGAGCTGATTTTGTGTGTACGTGTACATATACTGAATTCTTATATTTTGGCTTCAGGTACTCATGATGGGGGATAACAGCGGTAATCCAGAGCAATCCAGGCTTGCTGAAGCCCTCACATCTGAGCAGGTACATATCACCTATCACCACATATCACCTTAGGTATACCATATCCCTGGCTAATGTGTACACGTCAAAGCTGTTATAAAGTAACTGTCTTGTGTTTAATGAACTGAGCTGAATTACTTTGAGGATGGCAGTCTCTCTAGTTTAAATGCAAATCCTGAATTTAATTTTAGAAATGTAAAGGATCACAGAGATCATATAATCAAACGTTCTCATTTTATGGAAGAAGATACGAAATGTCTGTGAGAGTAAGTGCCTTGCCTAAAACAACACCAGTAAAATACTAACTGTAAGTACAGATCTTCCTTGACTTCAGTTGGGCTATGTCCTGATAAAATAATGCTAAGCTTAAAATATTTTAAGTTGCAAATGCATTCAATATACCTAACCGACCAACTGTCATAGCTTAGTTTAGCCTCCTTCAAACATGCTCAGAACACTTACGACAGCCTGCACGTGGGCAAAACCACCTAACACAAAGCCTTTTTTACAATAAAGTGTTGAATACCTCACATAGTTTATTCAATACTGTACAGAAAGTGAAAAATGGGATGGATACACGTAGTATATAGTGGCAGTGAGGCTGCCACTGCCCAGAACCAAAAGAGAGTATCTATTCATATTGCTGGGTGAGGAAAAGATCAAAGTTCAAAATTCAAAGCACGGCTTCTCCCAAGTGTGTATCACTTTCATGCCATGGTCAAAAATCGTAAGTCGAAACATCGTAGGTTGGGGATCGCCAGTACATAACGAAAGGCCTTCGATTCTATGTCATTTCATCTGTGATTTCTGATCAATCCTTTCTTCCATTCCCTCAACTCTTACAAACTGTTTATTCTTCTCCTTAAAAGCCTTTGATGCTTCCCTACTCATGTGTAAGTTATGACCTAATCCAGGACTACCGTGAAAAACTGAAATCTACTTCTTCGCTCACTTTATCAATACAGTCTGTCATCTCTGTCTCGCTATCTCTCTACCTTCCTACCTACCTATGTCTACCTATGTCTCACCTTTGGCTGTCGTCATCAGTTATTCTCCTGATACCAAAAGCAGGTTTCATTTCTCCTATTTAGAGCATATTTTCCTCCTGCACTCGGAAAAAAGGTTATGTCACCAATGATGCCTTCTGTAGTTATATGTATTTCAGACTCATCACAAATCCATAATCTGTAACTTTCTTAAAAAGGCACGTACAATACACACACAGACACACATTCCTTTGAGCCAAAGGAAGTAATCTCATTTTAAACCCCATCCAAAGCTAATTTTTAAAATAAATATGCCACTTTCTTTTTATAGGCAAGTTTCTTGTGTTCCAAATAGTCTACTTTACATTCCAAACCACCTACTCTGCAAACCATTCCCTTCTGATCACATCACTTTAATGAGTTCTTGAGAAACCAAATGAATACCACGATGCCTATTCAAATAAATAAAGTCCTCACCTACTTGATTCTTCAGCAGTATCCTAGGCCTCCTCAATATACAAATCGTGTCCACAAACTCATCAAGAGCCACATCACTTGAACCCATCTCCTTGTGCATCTGTTACCCTATTTCACTACTCCCTTTCTGTGCAAAAGCTCCTGAAATGCTCTCTATGCTTACTGACCATTTCTTTACCGACAATGCCTCTCTTCAGTATAGTCTAAATTCTGCCTCTACCATCCTGGGCAAGCTGCTCTTCCTTAAGCAATAGTGACGTCCATCTGAAAACCCTTCAGATAAATACAGATGGGCACAGTCCTGGAATATCTTATTCAACTTTATATTTTAAAAATTAGCTTTGGATGGGGTGTAAAATGAGATTACTTGGCATTGAAGCTTTGTATCATCTTGATCCAGACGATGTAGGTGGTTCTGTAGTTGATCAGTCGAAGAATAACGGTGTCCTCCCAGTGGGAATGGTGGTGGTGGGATGAACATGGAGGTGCAGGTGTAGGAGGTGTGTGGGAGAGAGAATGAGCAGGATGTGATTAGATGTTGCCAGCCAGAGAGACAAGGGAGTCAAGATCCTATACCATAAATTTAGACTGAACTTGACAAATGGCAGTGGACCTCAGGTGGTGGACCTAAGATACTGCACCATGGAAGAAAAGTAGTCTTTACAGGGATGAAGCTTTAGACGTGAGATTTTTATCAATGGAATGGCAAATAACGAGTTGGATATACGTGCCTGGAGATAAAAGAGAAATCCGAAATGGAACTATATCTAGGTGTCTTGTGGCATCCGTTCACTCATTCAAAAATTATTTGTTGAGGACCTACTACCTACTTACTGTAAGCCAGCAAATGTGTATTCTCTAGAGGCATACACTGGTGGGGGAGAATTAGAGATTTTATATTTGTCTTGGTGAAATAGACATTGGACATATTAAATAAGTAAACTGTAGGGCGTGCTAGAAGATGACGGGCATTATGCAATCAAAGTAGGTTGGTGTAAGGAAAGCAGGGAGCACCTGATCGGGGGTGACGCACCTACAGACACACACACATGGAGATGAAAAATACAGCCATGAGAATAACACAGACATGGAGATGAAAAATACAGCCATGAGAATACACGAACTGAATTTTTTTCTGCATTCTGTAGAGAAGAGGAACTAGGGGAACACTCAAGAAATTTCCCACAGAGAAGAAAGGGATCATCAGGGTCCAGTGGCCAAGATAAAAATGTGGCTAAAAGGAAAAGAGTTTTCGGCTACACAAATGCTGGAGGCGTCACAGTTGAACTGAAGACTAAAGAATAGTGGGCTTCCAAAATTATCTTACAATGAAGCCCAACTTTCTTAATGTGCAAGTTCTTGATTAGCAAGATGGAGCTTCTGACCCCCTTCAGCTTTAGTCCACGCCGTTCTCTTCCTCCCGCCATTCACTGCAGCAATAATACACTTCAGTCCATGTTTTAAATACCACAGTTTACTGTGTTTCAGCCATGGAGCCCGTGCGCGTGCTCCATGCTTCGTATGCCTGTGATGAACATGCCCAGCCACTGTTCGACCAGCTGATAGTCCCAGCCCCTCCATTAGCTTAGAGTCTCTTCTGCAGAGAAGTCCCGTCCGACTTTTCTAGGCTGGCTTATGTTACTAGACATAAGTCTCTATACTGACATCAAGATTGCTTCCCCACATTCATTGCTCTTCTGAGATTTTTATCTACTACATTGCCTTAAGTACTGTAGCACTTTTAGGTTGAAAGTATAAAGCAGCCATTTCTTTTGGCTCAGTCTACTTAATTATCTACTTTTTTTTTTTTTTCTTCTGGAGATCACAGCCTCTGCTCCACCAACCCCTAATATTTTCCTGTGTATTTCTTATAAAATGGACACGTGCCCTGCTCTGTTCCCTCTGATGGCTTCCGCCTGACCTGTTCGGGAGACCAGAGAGAGGAAGACAGGGAAGACGGGCGGAGGCGATTATCTAGGAGCTGAATGGGATCCCTGCACAGAACAGAGAGCACCCCAGGGCTGCAGGCTAGTCGAGGGTCAGGCGGTGAGAGCCAACATCCACAGACATCTCATGCGATGCCTCCTGGCCTCCTCCTGATTCGGATGCATTTATTCCAGCTATGGGGCGAGCGGGAGGGGAGGGAGGGAGAGAAGGGAAGGAGCAGGGAAAGACGAAGAGGAAGATGGAGAGCAAGACGTAAAGGCATTCTGTAGAGTTCTGGTTTTCATAGAAATGTCTCTACTTTGAGGGCGCCTGAGTGGCTCAGTCACGAAGCGTCTGCCTTCAGCTCAGGTCATGATCCCAGGGTTCTGGGATCCAGCTCTGCAATGGGCTTCCTTCTCTGCAGGGAGCCTGCTTCTCCCTCTCCCACTCCCCCTGCGTCTGTTCCCTCTCTCCCTGTGTCTCTGTCAAGTAAATAAAGAAAAATCTTTTTAAGAAAAAAAGTCTCTACTTTTAAAAAATACAGATTAAATAGGAATTTGACAAACTCTACTTTTGATTATTTTCTATTTCGTGAAATCTAGGAATCAAGGAAAGCACGATCACAGGATCAATTAATGAAACCTGAGATTCATACTACACTAGGAGAGATCCGTATTACAACAGGGTGCTTCAGACCTCCTGTCTGTTTGAAGGGTCTGTGTTAATGCTGATGGAGACTGACATCAAAGGGTGAAAGTAAGCAAAGAACTCTATCTTTCAAATAATTTGACTCAAAAGAATAATTACGAAGACTGAAAAAAAGCTGACTGTTCTCCATTTGGAAAGTTACAAAAGTTGAAAGACTCCAATGTACTTCCTTTTTGTTCATGCCAGAAAATGTTTGAGGTGTTACCTAACCCCGACCCCACCCCCAGCTGACCCATACTAAGTCCTGAGGACAGGGTCACCTTCCTGTGCTGTCATCTCTAGGACTTCAAAGAAAACTTGGGAAACTACTCACCCATGAGCCCATCACATACTCCTGAGTAGTTCCGGAGAACTGAGATTGACGCATACATTTTGTTCCCCCATTAGCACTTCTGCAGGGCAAGAAGCACACCTTGCACATTTGCATTTAGAGAAGCCAGCTCAGGGCTTGTCCCAGAATGTCCCTACTGCCCCCAAGCACAGTTACATGTATACCCAGACATCTAAATGCCTGCAGAGAAGACGATGGGATATCTCACAACTTTCACAGCAGACGAGAAAATGCACGCTGAAATTCAAAGTCAGAGATCATGATGCCACGTTTTACGATGGGGAAGCAGATGATAATGCTGAGGGAGCTGTGCTCCTGCCCCCTCCTGGCTCTGTGGCCTCCTGCTCATGCAGGAGGACTGGCATTCTCTTCCGATTTCAGTGGCGATTAGGGGACATCCTTTTTATACTTGCTTTTCCCCACCTCCTCCAATGCTCACATACACACTCAGTGAAAAGAGTCTAATTCTTAAGCAATAGTCACCCACTTCCCACTTCTACACTCTCGAATTAGCTGCAGTCTTTGCCGACATCACCTGTCCCTGCTGGCTGCCCCGTTGTCCACTGGAGGCCAGTGGCTGGGAAATGCATGTCATGCGTTTTTCTCAGCCCCTGAAATCCTCAGACTGAAATTCCCTCTGAACTATAAGAAGGCTATGTGAAGGCTTCCAAAAAATGAGATGTCATATTAAGCAATGATATCTATAATTAATCCCTCACAGCACTGAGTGCCGGCTCAGCTACCACCTGTGAAGTAGTGAAAACAAGCACTGTCAGCCCATTGCCCAAACCACTACCTAGACGCACGCTTAATTTACCCATGAAAGGAAGACTGTAGAGTAGAAGCACTCTGCAATCCTGCTTTCTCCTGACAGTACCTTTAATCCTGATAGAGACAGCACCTTTAAACAACAAAGTTAAGTCTTGGAAAATGGCAGGGCTGTTCTTTCTAAAATGGTTACAATTTCTGGAGGAACAAAAGGCTTCCTCCTCAGACAGGGGACAGCCCACGAAGCAGAGCTAAGTCTCAGCATGCACGTGCACTGTGGCTGGGGGCAGGCCTCTCTCGAGCTGTTACACAACATTTCTGAAGCCGTGGACATGACTGTGCGTGTCCGCGCCAACTGCACAGAGCCATGTGAGTAAGCGTGGCAGGAAGCTGTAGCTGTTTTCCACTGTACTGAAATTCTGGTTCAGAGGCAAACAAATAGCATAATAAGGATTCATTTATGTCACAAAGGCATAACAAGGACAACGAAAAACCCTGGTAAACCACTTAAATTAACCCTCTGTGTGCTCCAACAGGGTGTTTTATGCCTTTCAGACAAACATGAATGTCCTACAATAGTAGTGAAGGGGAAAAAATGCACAGGCAACACCCTAGCTCTCTTTCTCCATTTGAGAACATCAAAACCTGGTGTTCTGTTTAAATGAGGGTACAGTGGGACAGAAAACGCCAGGTACAAAAAGAGCCCAGGGTAAGGTGATTTCACAACACACTGAGTGCCTACAGTTAATCTGCTTATGTCCTTGAGCTGAGCTTTTTGGACTGTATTCACTTCTAGCTGTGTCTTTTTCTCCAAATATGCAAGATAGAAAAGGTACCAGAGAAACTCTAGCATCCCTACCCTCCTGACATTTTTTACTCACCCTCCCCACCAAGTTTAGTGCCTCATCCCTTTAGCCTAAAGACTTGATTTCATATAAAGTGAAAATCCTTTCCATTAGAGAGAACGTTTTGGGTTATCATCATTTGCAAATGAAGGCTGATGGTAACTCATATTTGTAAGCACTTCCACAGTATTTGTTGCAATTAATCCCTACAGAAACGAAGAATAGAACGATAATATATTTATTTTACGGAGAAGGTGTTCAGAGCAATTGCTATTCTCCAGAGCCACTAATTGGCCGCTAACTGGCAGAGGCAGGATGAGAATCGATCTGCCCAGGTAATCTAGGTCCTGTCCCATGGTGCTCTAAGAATAGGCTGTGCCACCCACACAGGACTGAAAAGGGTCTTAGGAAGGTCTTGGCTCGAAGATAGGAACATGCTTGGGTGGAACAGATGTCAAAGGAGATGGCGCAGGTCAGTTAATACCTTCTCTAGAGCTAGCTCTGTTGCAAAGAGGATGCTGACACCGCTGAGAAATGGTATTACAACAAGCATGAAGAGACTGAGGGGAACCTAGCTCCGAGTATTTTAAAAACAGTATTTGGTGCTCAGTTCGGGGCGTGCTGCCTCTCAGAGAGCCTTCTGCTGGAGAGTTTACCCTCTCGCAGGGTCACCGTGTATCTAGCAGACAGGCCGGGGCAGTGTGTAGACATGCACCAGCCATGCACACCCAAGTCAGCCTCCAGCCGGAGGGCACGCGCACCACCCAGACTCCTGCTCGGAAGTCCCGGGACTCCCTGAGCACCATCAGCCGGTCAGCGACGGCGCTCACTGTGTGCACTGGGATGTGTGACGCTGACACGTTCTTTTAAAAAACTTTCCTTCCCTGAATTTTGTTCTTGTTCTAGGTATCATCACCTATGGTTATGGAAATGGGGCGTCCGCTCACTTGGCACCTCATGAAATGAAAACATTAGGGGCGACAATTTTACCTATCACTGGCAGTTAATCCGCACAGCTTGTCACATAAATTTTACTTGTCCGACATCACAAAATTCCATTGTTTGTTTCAAATGGTTCATTTAAGGGTACTGGAAACCAGTGTCGCAAATGGGACTATGTTAGGCACAGAGTAAGCTCCTACTGTGGGCTCTGTGGGGAGGATAATGGGATAAAACGAAAGCTATCTCTGTAGCACATTAGAGATGTCTCATCTGTGATTAAAATATTGAGATAAAAGCTCTGGGACTGAAAGCCTGGCTTTTAAAAAAAATCATAAGGTAAACTGTTTTTACATGTTTTACATTTACAATCTTTTACATTTCTAAAGATTTAGTGGACTGGGTTAAAACCGACTTATACAACATATATGATAATCTCCTAAGTGTTTACTAATAATGATAGGTATTTTGCATGGGACTTACTGCCTGCCAGGCACTATTCTGAGCTCTTGGCATCCATTTGCTTATGTAGTTCCCATAACAAACTTTTTGGGGAATTTTCACTGGAGGAAAAGAGAGTTCCTGTGTCCTGCCCAAGGCCTCCCTATAGTAAGTGGCGGGCCAGCTCCAGGCTGCACTTAAGCAATTTTATCCTCATACAACTGCAAAGCACACTCTGGTATCATCTTTCTTTAAGTGTGAGGAACTGGGATCCTAAGATGGCCAGCAAGTCGCAGAGCAGGATTTCAGACACAGATATTACGAGGCTGATCTCAGGTTCTTCCACTACCTAAGTGTGCTGTCCCTTAAACAGACAGATTTCATGACTGCATTATGGAACACCTAAGAAAATGCAATACTAACGAGCCAATGCCGAGTCCAAGGGCTCCATCTGTAGTCACACCTTGTAACACATGGCCCTCCAAAGGCACACCGCCTCTCAGCACTGCTGATCATTCTCCTCAACCCTGTTTCTCATTTCTACAGGATTCTTCCAAACTTGGTCTTCCCTGAAACTCCTACTCACACAGATTCTTGAATTTTTTAAATAAAATTAAAATTAAATGCATATATTTTTTCCAAGGGAATAAATAATAAATGGTGAAAATTCCAAGACTACCTTTATAGGTGAATGTTACAACTCTTTTGGATTTGAGTTTCTCCAGCAGGGAGTTCAACGAGGATGTGAGAAGAAATACAGTTGGAAGGGAGAGGACATTTAGAAACCATGTTGCACATTTTCCCTTGCTTGCATCTTCTCATTCCATGGAAATATGTGTAGTTATAGAGTTGACCTCTGCCTCGCATTAAGCCTGTAGAATAAACCCTCAGCCTTGTGTTACATGGGACGTGCACAGAGTCTCGTAGTTGACCTCTGCCTCGCATTAAGCCTGTAGAATAAACCCTCAGCCTTGTGGTACATGGGACGTGCACAGAGTCTCGTAGTTGACCTCTGCCTCGCATTAAGCCTGTAGAATAAACCCTCAGCCTTGTGGTACATGGGACGTGCACAGAGTCTCGTAGTTGACCTCTGCCTCGCATTAAGCCTGTAGAATAAACCCTCAGCCTTGTGTTACATGGGACGTGCACAGAGTCTCGTTCATCTCATTCTTTCCTTTGAACTTGTAACACTTTTACCAGTTACGCAAAATAAGGATTATCATCCTCACTCTGTAGATGATGAAGCTGAGTTGGAAAATGTTCAATAACGTATCATTTGTAACGCAGAGTAGTCAGAGTAAAAGCCAGGATAGAACTCAAGTCCTCCTCCCTGTACCAGTGGTCTTTCTGCGGCCCCAGTTCACCTGCCTCTTTGGTAAATAAGAGGAAGACAGACATTTCCCAGAATTATTTAATTAAGGGGACATTCCCTCCCTCCCTTCCGTCCATCCTCACTTTCTTTTTTTTTTTTTTTTAAGATTTTATTTATTTATTTGACAGAGAGAGATCACAGTAGGCAGAGAGAGAGAGGAGGAAGCAGGCTCCCTGCTGAGCAGAGAGCCCGATGCCCGATCGAGCCTAGGACTCGATCCCAGGACCCTGAGATCATGACCTGAGCCGAAGGCAGCGGCTTAACCCACTGAGCCACCCAGGCGCCCCCATCCTCACTTTCTTTATTCGGTTACATGGGCCTATGACATAAAAATAACAATATTTACTGGGCACATGAATGTAGGCAAAATTGATTCCTATTTTGGAAAACAATCTTTCATTTAACTTAATGTATTCAAGAAACACCTATCTCCCTTGAGGGTGAAAATAAGTTCCTTGGGACATTCAATAGATGCACATGAGATGCATCAATGAATGTGACAAATCAAGCAACCCTGCTCTTGTGGTGCTGATTTTCAAGTCAGTAACCCAGAATGAAAACAGGACTTATATAGAAAGACAGTACTAAGTTCAACAGAAATAAAGCAGGGAGGACAGGAAACAAGTTACAGTTTTAAACAGGAGGTCAGGGAAGGTCCTGAAAGAGTTAGATGTGAGCCAAGAGCTGGACTGTGGACCCAGGGAAAGAGGCACTGGGGGACTTAAGCAGAGGAGAGATGTCATCTGATGCATGTTATGTAAAGAACACACTGGCTTCTGTTTTGGGGATGGTCTGATGACACCAAGAGCAGAAGCAGAAAGTTCTACGGGGAAATGTGGGGGACAGAGAGTTGATAGTAGCTTGGACTAGGGCTGCAGCAGAACAGATCACGAGGAAGTTAAAAAACAAAAGCGTTTATAGAACGCTTATAGGACGTTTATAGGACGCAACAGACTGGATGTGGGTATGAGAGAAACAGTAAACCCATGATGAGCCCAAGACTTTCCGCCTGCATATCTAGAAAGACTAAGTTACTACTTCCTTAATGAGAACAGATGAGAGAGGGATAAACTGGGGACAGGGGGAAAGGCACAATTTGTGTCATGCCAAGTTTGAGACTTTTATTAGACTTCCAAGTGGAGATACCACCTATACAAATCCGGAGTTGAGGGGGGCAATTTTCACTGATGTTTAAGAAAAGTGGTGGTAGGAAGTGTCCTGGTGATGTTTCAAGCCCTGAGAGAAGAAGACCTAGGGAGTGAAAAGAGAAAAGAGGAGAGTCCAGGGACAGCCCTGGAGTGTGCCGCCACGGAGAGCCTCCCGGTCCACATCCTAGCCCTTACGCTTGGGGCTCTTTAAATTTAAATTCAGTAAACTTAGACACAATTAAAAATTCAGTGCCTCAATCATACTGGTCACTTTTCAACTGCTCACTAGTCATGCATGGCTACCAAATGGGGCAGTACAGGATATAAGCATTTCCATTATTGTAACATTTATTTTGGTTAATGCCACTTTGGAGAATAAAGAGATAAGGAGAAATAGCAAAGGAGACAAAGGAAGACAAGTCAGTGCAGAAAAGGAGAATGAAGTTCCAGATAATGTGGGCATCTCATAAGGCAAGTGAAAAAAAAAACAAAAACCTGCTTTAAGAAAAAAAAATAATAAATGGATCAAACTCTGCTATTAGGTCAATGAAGATGAGAGCTAGCAACTGACTATTGGATTTAGTCGTGTGGAAATTATCTTTTGGCTCACCACATACCAATTTTCTGGAACAGATCTGGTCTGTGCTTGTGGAAGATCTATTAAAGTCAATTAATTACTTTAGCAGCGCTGATATCTTAAGTGTATAAGATTTAAATGATAAGTTTTATAGTTCTCTTAGAATGATGATCCTTACAAGATCAATTTAACTAAAGGAGAAGAAGAAGATGTTGATTTAGATTCAAGAGGGAATAAGAGGAGAGGAATTAAAACCAGAAAGAATACAGCTTTCCAAGCAGTTTCGCTAGAATAGCAGTAGAGAAATGGCACAGTAGACAGAGAAAGATAAGAACCTAGAGAGAGACTATTGTTTTGTTTGGGTTTTGTTTTAAGATGGTGGAAATAACAATGTGTGTGTATGCCAAAGTGGTCCACTCCATCAAGAACTGAGCAAGATGGCCTGAGCATTCCTCTCATCATAAGTTAACTTTAGACAGGTTTTTTCCCTGGTTCCACGACCTGACGTCCCTTTTCTTAGAGCATTTATTTTAGAAAACCTATAATTATAAATTATTTACCTGCCTTCTGCTCCCTTGAGATTTATGCAAATCTTGTTAAAAGACTCTTGCCAGATTTACAACCCAGTAATATATTTCTCAAGTACCTAGGGGCCATCCTTTGAAATGAAATCATTAAGAAACATAGCACCCCCCCCCTCCAAGTTTCTGTGGGAGGGTAGGAGCCTAACCTCAATGCTTACCTGCTGCAAGTTTCAAAACTACCTCCAGTCACAAGGAGAGTTTACTTTTCCTTTAAATAAAGCCAGTAAGTAAACATAGCCTTAAAAACACCATCTCTCAAAAACCCTCCTCACAAAACAATAAGAGAGCCAAAAGAAACTTTTGAGATGATGGACAGGTTTAAGGCATGGGTAGAGCTGATGGTTTCATGGGTGTTGTCTTAATTTGGATGGCTTAAACAACATTATTTTTCACAATTATGGAAGCCTTGAAATCCAAGACCAAGGCTCCAGTAGATGCAGTGACTGGTGAGGCCCACCTTACGGTTGGTTCCCTTTTCCTCATGTGCCAGACCTGGGAGGGAGCTCTCGAGGGGTCTCTCTGATAAGGGCACTAATCTGACTCATGGGACCTCTACCCTTAGGACCTCATGACCTCCCAAATGCCCCAGTTTCAAATACCATCACACTGATGGTTAGGTTCAACATATGAATTTTGGAAGGAAACAAACATTCAGTCAACAGCAAGTATATACCTATCTCTAAACCCACGAAGTTGTATATGTTAATTATATGGCAATTACATGGCATTTTGTATGGTAATAACATACAATTAAATAAAAAACAAAACAAAACAAAAACCTTCCATCTTTAGTTTAGGTAGAGTTGACCTAAGGCTGAGTCCTGGTCTTCCCCTATTGCAATAGTTTGGAATCTACTCTTCTTTGCCCATCTAAGTTGGTCTTGAGCAACTTTTGTTTTGACAGAAGGGAAAAAAGTCATAAAAAAGGAGTTAGGGAGGAATGAAGGTTTTCTCCTTGTTGGTGGTGAGGAAGCAGAGAGTCTAGGTGGGAGGTGGAGGGGACCGTGAGCTATAGCAGGACGTGTACAAAAAGGAAAGATAGAGGAAACAGTCATCGATGAGCACAGGAAAATGATAGTATGAGGAAAAGGAGCCACAAGTCGATCTTGAAGAGTCCACTGTGGTTAACGGTCATGACTTAGAGTCATTCTAACTAGTGGTACGTTTCTCCCCAGTCATATGCAGGTATGCATGGAGAAGTCTGGTACCAAGGCTGCATCTGAAGCACAAGGGGGGAAAAGGATCAAATAGAATGCAAGACGCTAACAGCAAGGATCAGTTGTGGTGGGACGCCTGGGTGGCTCAGTCCTTAAGCCTCTGACTTCGGCTCAGGTCATGATCCCAGGGTCCTGGGACTGAGCCCCTCATTAGGCTCCCTGCTCCGCAGGAAGCCTGCCTGTCCCTCTCCCTCTCCTCCTGTTTGTGTCCCCCCTTTTGCTGTGTCTCTCTCTGTCAAATAAATAAATAAAATCTTTTTTAAAGAAAAGGATCAATTGTGGCATTTAAGTAGGGAGGTGAGAGCTACAGAGAGACAGTAGTGGGGAACAAAAAGGAATTGGGAGAATCAATAGATACTGGTACAGAAGAAAGTAAAAAAAAATGCTGGAATCAAGTGAATAAAGCTGGAAATATGAGGTACTACACAGAGTCTAAAATATTTTAAAAGGAGATTAAGGGGAGATTAAGTTTATGATTATCAAACTTATGCTATGTTATGACCATAGAAAGGAATGGCTGAAGAACCATAGAGAACACAGTCATTGACAGAAAGGTCAATTCAACAGCTAGGTTTTTAGGAAGAATATTTTAATGGATATTAAATACTCAAAATATTACTGGAGGATTATTAATTGAGAAAGTAAACACAGACAGGAATGAAAACTTTCAAGAACAAGGGAAAATGATTATTTAAAGCTTGAATCCATGCAAAATAATGAAGTATGAAAGTCAGAATACTAAGGAAGCTCCCGTCTCTACTACCGCTTGGCTTCTTCAAAGATCCGCCAAAACCTAACATTATTAACTCAGTGATGGCTATTTTAACTCAGGTTCCCCAGAAAGACTGAGGCAAATAAGTAATAATTATGGATACTGTGTTTTGGAGATGGGATTCTGCGGCAGTGTTAATGAAGAAAGGGGAGATGAGGGGGCACAGTTATGATACAACTCAAGGCACGTGCCTGCTGGCTACAACCCCACAGTAATCTGAGAGAGACACTGTTTATCAGCTGGCAGGTGCTTTCTGCTTGGCTCCCTGATGTCTCTAAATAAACTGCACAGAGGAGGTTTGCCTGGGGGCAGTCCAAAGGGGGGGGAGCCACGCCTTGGAGTAATCCACAAAAGGGAGAAGGGGAAGGAAGCTTGTCTGTCAGACGTGCCCTTTTTTCATATTTCCTGATATTCAAAGCTTTTATGCATTTCCAGGTGACATCTCCTGGCTCTCTGGCACTGCATGGGAAGCCAGATTTTATATCATCTGGTACAGTGATTCTCCCAAGTCCAGAAATGGCATAAGGGTCAGAAAATCAGGACACAAAACAGCAGTCAAGGAGAAGGGTCCTGGCGTCCAAGATAAATACTTGCTCAACCCGAAGGGCAGAACCATGTAAATATTCATGAGAATGATTTATAAATAGTAACGTGATACAAAAATGCCAGGTATCATTTTTATGAATTTCTCCTGATAATATTTATTGTCTTTGCTTCAAGAGTCTAATGGAATCTTCAGGAAGCATCTTTGGAGAAATGCATACACATACATAATCTCATATCATATCATATCAATAGGGAAATCCTTACAGAGGAAAGCCCAAAAAGGAAGGATGAAAAAAATGTTTTAAACTGGTCAGATTTCTCATCTCAGCTCAGATATGTAAAATGACTGGACTTTGTCATTCTCATTCTTATAGCAGGAGAAGTATAAATAAACTGTTAATCGATGACCTATTCCTGGATACATCAGTGAACTGAACAGCACCCCAACCCCCAAACTCTGGAAGGTCATTGAATCTACAGAGTTGTAAGGACATACATGGTGACTGGAGCAAATGCTTGTGAAGCCGTAACTGGAAGAAAATTTTGATCAAGTTCTCCAGGCTAAGTGTACACTAGCATGAGAAATAGAAACTTAGAGGGGCTACAGACATAAAAGATGAATTTCTGCATGTATAATCTCCAGAAAACCCAACATGTTCTTGTGAAAATCAGAGAACTATCCACTCCTGATTCTGGCGCATGAGGAAGGGGAAATTTTATGAAATTCCTCTAGAGCATTCTTCACCAAGAGGTCAACTCAGCAGGGAAATGACTTTACAAGAGCTTTATACCAGCTGGGAAAAGAGCGCTGCTCTGAAGCAGCACCCTCTAGACCTCCTCTCTCACTGACGGGGTTAAAAATTATAGCTATCCTATGGAAGAAACACTTGTAGAGATCAAGACAGCAGCCCACAAAAGGACTAAGCTATAATCATAAGATTAGACAAGGTTTCCCTCCCCCATATCTCACTGTCACACCAACAGGGATCTGGTTTAACAGTGGACCACAGCTGGAAAGCTGCAAAATACAATGGCTATCTGAGCAGGAGTTCTTAAAGAATCTCAAGTTCAACAGTGAGCACAAAGACAAGGTCACTGGAAGAATAACAGGTTCTAGGAGCTATGGAAATGGCGAACATTAAACACGGACCAACTCCCAGCCCGATAAACACAGAACCTCATGCTGAAGGCCTACTGGACCTCAGTTTCTACTACCTCATACATTATGTTCAGTCCTTGAGCAAAATTACAAGACAGGCTAAGAGGATGAACAGATAAGGAAGGCATCAAACAGACTCAGATTTGGGAGAGATTTTAGAGTCATCAGACAAAATTTAAAATAACTATGATTAATATGCTAAGGGTGCTGACGGGCAAAGTGGACAACATGTAAGACCAACAAATGACATTACAAGAAATGTAAGAGAAATGAGGATGCTAAATAAAGAGTCAAAAGGATACATTATAAATCAAAACACTTTAACAAAAATGAAAAATGTCCCATCCAGAGACCAGGCCCATCTGGAGACTGGGCTTGGCAAGACAAGAGTCGATGAACTTGAAGACATAGTAATAGAAATCCCCACACTTGAAAGCAAAGAGAAAAAAAAATTAAAAAATAGTATGTCCAAGAAGAGTGGGACCATTTCAAAAGATGTAATGTCACATATTATTAATTAAAATAGAAAAAGAATAGAGTAGAAGGATACTTGAAGTAATAACAGCCAAGAACTTTCCTAAATTAATAATACCAAGCACATACGTACAGGAAATCTAGAGACTTACAATTAGGATAATTACCAAAACACACACTTAGGTATATTTTATTTAAAATGCAAGAAACTAAAAACAAAAGGAAAACCTTGAAAACAGACAAAAAATAACAGTCTAATCTCTAAAGGAAAGGTAAAAGTTATAGTACTTCTCCATCAAATACTGTACAAGGAAGAGGAGAGTGAAATAAAAATACTTAAAATATTGAATGCAAAAATTAAAAAAAAAAAATACTCCCCAAACCAGAATTCTATACTCAGTGAAATTATTCTTCAGAAAACAAAGAAAAATAATGGCTCTCCTTTCAACAGTAACTGAAGGAATTCATAATTGTAGATGTGCCCTAATAAATGTTAAAAGAAATTCCCAAGGAGAGGAAAAATGATGTAGGCAAGAAACTTCCAATCTACATAAATCAAGGAAGCCCAATAGAGAAGATGTCAATGAAAGTAATATACAACCTTTTATTTTTCTTATTCTTAATTGTTCTAAAAGGTAACTGTTTAAAATAATACTAGTAAACACATACTGAGTAATTATAGCATATGAATAAGTGAAATGAATGAAATGATGCAATTAAATACAAGAAAGAGATATTGGCAATAATATGTTGTAAGATAACCCACTTTCCACATAAACCAGTATTAGTGTTATTTGGTGGTGGACTTAAATTACTTATAAATGTATGTTGAACACAATAAAATTATTTTTAAAAGAAGTATATTTGATATGCTAAGAGATAAAGGTAAAATCATATAAAATGCCCAATTAAACTAAGAGAAGACAGAAAATGAAGGGGGAAAGAAACAAAGGAAAAAAATGGGCAGAAAAGTTACAAAACTGTAGTTATTAATCCAAATACATGAATAATTTATTTAAATGTGAATGTTCTAAATATAGCAATGAAAAAACAGAGACTGTCAAGAGGTATTTAAAGAAGAAAAACAAAACAAAAGGAAAAACTAAAAAACTATGCCGCACTAAATGTTGTTTTCAAGAAATTCACTTCAAACATAAATACTTGATGGGTGAATAGTAAAAGATAGGTAAACAGTGAAATGATGTATCATGCTAACATTAATCAAAAATGACATGAAGTAGTTACATTAATCTCACAGAATGCAGACTTGTGGAATAAAGACAGACATTACATATGACATAGAGGATCAATGACCCAAGAATACATAACAATCCTAAACGTATATACACCTGAAAACACACTGTTTAACAGATGAGGCAAAATTGTACAGATTCAAAAGTAGAAATAGACCCTATTATACTAGGATACATCAACAGGCTTCTTTTAAGAAATGATAGGTCAAGCAGTCAAAAATATCAATAAGGAAATAGATGACCTGAAGAGAGGTATCATTAAGCTTCATGTAAATGTTATCTACAGAACACTGTATTCTACAACAAAAGAATAAATGTTTCTTAAGATCATCTGGAACATTCACCAAAACAGGTACAATTAAGGGCTACAAAGCACACCTTAAATTTGCAGGAACAGAAATCATCAAAGTATCTTCTCATAACACAGTGGAACTAATCTAAAAAATAATAGTTTAAAGAGAAATTGAAAATCCTGAAGTATCTAGAAAGTAAGCAACACACTTTTTTCCCTTTTTCTTTTTTCTTTTTCTCTAACTAGGACCTCTGCCCAGCACGGACCCCAACACAGGGCTTGAACTCACACTTCTGTCAAGAGTTGGGAGCTTAACCAACTGAACCACCCAGACACCCTATTAAACAACACACTTCTAAATGACATTGGCCAAAGAAAAAGTCCCAAGGTCAATTCATATATTTTGTACTAAATGAAAATAAAAGTTATCAAAATATGTACATTGAAAACAGTGCACATGGAAATTTATAGTACTAAATGTACATATTAAAAAATAAAAATGTCTAAGACCGACTAGGTGGCTCAGTCGGTTAAGGGCCCAATGTTTGATTTCTGCTCAGGTCATGATCTCAGGGTTATGAGATCAAACCTCAAGTCATGCTCCATGCTGGGCACAGAGCCTGCTTAAAATTCTCTCTCCCTCTGTCTCTGCCCCTCCCTCCACACTCCTACACTCTTTTTCCTCAAATAAATAAATAAATAAATAAATAAATAAATAAATAAATCTATCTAAAATTAGTAACATGAACTTCCTTTTTTGGAAACTAGAGAAAGAAGAGCAATTTATACTTAAAAGCTAGCAAAAAACAAATTCAAAATCAAAGCAGATATAAATGAAAGCAACAGAGAATATCAATGTGTGATAAAAGTTGCTCCTAGAAAAGAGCAGTAAAATTGTCAGACCTCTTAGCATGCTAACCAAGGAAAAGGGAAGACAAAAGTTACTAATGTCAGAAATGAAAGAGACAAATCTACTGATCTCTACAGATCCCATGTACCCTGAAAGCATCATGAAGAATATTATAAACAAACCATATCCACGATTTGATAACTTAGATGAGGACTAGTTTTTAAAAGGTATAAACTATCATAACTCACACAAAGAAAAATGAATAATATGAACAAGTCTATATCTGTTAAAAAAATCAAATTCACTAATTAAACTTTTCAATAAAGTAAAACATTAGGGCCAGAAAGCTTCATTGGTGAACTCCACCAAATATTTAAGAAAGAAAGGAGAAGACCAATTCTTCACAATATCTTACAGAAATCAGAAGCAGAAGTAACACATTCTAATTTTAAGAGACATTTACACTGATATCAAACATAGTGTCTAAGACAGGAAAAATACAGACTAATATCGTTCATGAATACTGATGCAAAATACTCAACAAAATATGAAGAAATAAAATCCAAAAGTGTATACAAATAACTATACACCATGACAAGGTATCCAATACGGGTTCATCAATCAAAAATGATGCTCTATCTTTGGGTTCAATACCCAGGAGTGCAATTGTAGGGTCATAGGGGAGTTCTATTTTTAATTTCTTGAGGAATCTCCACACTGTTCTCCAAAGAGGCTGCACCAACTTGCATTCTCAGCAACAGTGAAAGAGGGTTCCCCTTTCTCCACATCCTCTCCAACACATGTTGTTTCCTGTTTTGTTAATTTTGGCCATTCTAACTGGTGTAAGGTGATATCTCAATGTGGTTTTAATTTGAATCTCCCTGAGGGCTAGTGATGATGGACATTTTTTCATGAGTCTGATAGCCATTTGTATGTCTTGATTGGAGAAGTGTCTGTTCATATCTTCTGCCCATTTTTTGATATGATTGTCTGTTTCATGTGTGTTGAGTTTGAGGAGTTCATTATAGATCCTGGATATCAACCTTTTGTCTGTACTGTCATTTGCAAATATCTTCTCCCATTCCGTGGGTTGCCTCTTTGTTGTGTTGACTGTTTTCTTTGCTGTGCAGAAGCTTTTGATTTTGATGAAGTCCCAAAAGTTTATTTTCGCTTTTGTTTCCCCAAAGATACAGATGTCGTGAAAAGAAGGGCCATCTGTACCCCAATGTTTATAGCAGCAATGGTCACGGTCGCCAAACTATGGAAAGAACCAAGATGCCCTTCAACGAATGAATGCATAAGGAAGATGTGGTCCATATACACTATGGAGTATTATGTCTCCATCAGAAAGGGTAAATACCCAACTTCTGTAGCAACATGGATGGGACTGGAAGAGATTATGCTGAGTGAAAAAAGTCAAGCAGAGAGAGTCAATTATCATATGGTTTCACCTATTTGTGGAGCATAACAAATATCATGGAGGACAAGGGGTGTTAGAGAGGAGAAGGGAGTTGGGGTAAATTGGAGGGGGAGGTGAATCATGGGAGCCTGTGGATTCTGAAAAACAATCTGAGGGGTTTGAAGTGGCGGGGGGGTGGGAGGTTGGGGTACCAGGTGGTAGGTATTATAGAGGGCATGGATTTCATGGAGCACTGGGTGTGGTGTAAAAATAATGAATACTGTTATGCTGAAAATAAAAAATAAATTTTAAAAAAAGTCTAAATTGTTCGGGGATGAGGAATCAAGTGAACAAAATCCTAGCGGCCAATCATGGAATAATTAGATCAATAAGTAATTAAAAACAAATTATATAATATCACCCCTGAAATGACAAAAATACATAACCATGAGTTACCATGGACACAAATAAGTGATTTACTAAATAAAAATAAATAAATAGAGACAGGGCTCCTCTGCAGAATTCCAAATGATATAAAAATATATTCTGTCATCAAGGAGATAAAGCCCATCTTACCATCCCTGACATGTGGGCAACACAGTCTAGCTTCCTTCCAAAATAAACAATATGGAAAATGGAGAAAAGAGAGAGAGAGGGAGAGAAATGTTATAGTGGGGAAACAGAACAAACTAGCTGAACCAGGTGATAAAGGTCAACATCAGTGAGAAGCCACACTGATTCTACACATTCTTGATCAGATGTGATAAACATGTCCGTTTACCACCTAAATGGTCTTCCTCCCCCAAACCCACCACCCCTGTCTTAATTATGAGAAAAACATCAGACAAATCCAACTGAGAGGCAGTCTGAAACACCCTCACCAAATGCCTCAAAACTCCCATACGTCAAAAACAAGGAAAGTCTGAGAAACTTGTCACACAATAAGCTAAGGAGACATTACAACTAAATGTGGTTTGGTTTCCTGGCTGGGATCGTGGAACAGAAATAGTTAAAACCTGAAGATATCAGAATGAACACTGGACTTAAACTAATACCATCATACCAATATTGGATCACTAGTCATAAAAAATGTACCATACTAGTATGAGATATTGGTAATGGGAAAAACTGAGTGTGGGGTACATTGGAACTCTCCATGTCCTATCCTCTTGACTTTCTCTAAATATAAAACTATCCTAAAATAATTTTTAAAACAAATAAATGAATTAAATATGCTTACTATATTTGTGTCTAATGTCAGATAAACTCATACTTCTTAAATATCTTAAAGTTTTCGGGAGAGATAGAAAAAGCTCTGTATTCAGCAGGTTTAAATTCTACCCCCACCACTCTTCACCTGTATCATGACATGCAAATCTGTGTCTCCTCATCTTCTACCTCGTGAAGATGAAGTGATGAAGTGTGTAGATCCTATCTAGCTTTCCCTCTATAGCTGGTGGCTATACCTTCTAATTTCATCCTCTAAAATTACTAGAAGAGTACTACTTTCTTTGGGATAAATAGTAAATATCCATCAACTGAATGCTCTACCTGTCTTTTAATTCTCATGAAGACTCATCAATCGACATTATTGACATAATAATAAAAAGTTGTTTATGCAGCTGACTCAAGATGACCAAAATAGTGAAATGTGATTAATTTTTAAATTATAGAGTCACAGACACCAGTGAAAACAAACTGTTTTATAGGTATGTTGACTGAGTCTTACGAAGAGAAGACACTGCCAATGTCTTTAGTTTAGTGGAATAAATCTTTAGGCATCTAATACATCCACCAAATTTTAAATCAAAAATTATCCATGCATTTCTTTAAAATATTTCATCAAATGCTTATGAAATCCTTCCCCCTAAAATAGCAAAGAGATGGAGACATTCTTTGACAATTAACTCTCTATGTGTATATATACACATACATACATGATCTATATATACCTTTTAACAGTTTTCTACAAAAACACCTGTTTAATTTACTCATCTTACTTCTGATTATAGCCTTCATGTGCATGCAACCATCATAGGCTCCTTCTTGGTTACTCAGAGATGAAGCATGAACACGACTTCAGCTTGGACCCCGGAAGTTACTTGCTTCTAAAGGTTATAGCCCACTTGACGCCCCCTGGGGAAGCACTCTCTGGGTTTAACAGAATGACTGTTGGGCTGCATGATACAGTATTCATGAAATGTGTTTCCAACACAAACGGAACTAAAGCTCTTGAGGAAATAAAGGCAACAAAAGATTCATGTTTGCTCATTAAAGCAAACTCCCTCCCTCCACCCCATAGAGAACACACACAATTACATGCAAATGATATGATTGTAAACTTCTGGGATAATCTATTCTTATAATTAAGCACCGTACAACAAAATTTTAAACAGCTCTCACAAATCACCATGAATCATGCGGACCCTGGAGTGCACTGTTATCAAAAATAAAACTCCAAGGACACAGTATTATTCTAAGCTTTAGGAGGAGAAGGGGGATATAACAGACCAAACATATATAATTTATAGAAGCATGAGAAAAAACTCAGTGCTTTTTTTTTTCACTTTTTCCCCTTTTTTCTATTTTTTTTTTAAACCATTATAAGAAACCTCAGGCTTTCATTATCAAATGTGGAATCCCCAGGAGATACTGTGTTTAATATGGTTTTTTAGAATCTGGCACTGGTCCAGTAGAACTCTCACTTAAAATTCCTACAATTAAATAGGCTAATGAGAATCATGTTAACACAAAATTGCTCATGCTTTCGTGTTGAGAAAGGATCTTCACAATCCTAGTTAATGGAGGTTAAAAAAAAAAAAAAAAGAAGAAGAAGGACAAATTAATCCAATTACCTTGTTTTTTCTTTCCTTATTCCAAGGAAAAAGAGTACATTTCTTTACAATCAACATTCAGCACATTTCCCTAATTAATGCAATTTGATAAAATGAAACAAATTCATGATGTCATTAGCTGAGTTCTGCCTAATGAACTTGGGTTATATGAAACATTAACTGCAGAGCAAAATCCATTTCTGTGGCCAGGGAAACACACATTTATCATTTCAGTACATTTACTTTGGAAGTACCAATCATGAAGGCTTATCACTACAATCATCATGTCTTGATAAATCAACATAAATTTACATTTTGATCAATGTCATCATTAAGCCCAGGCTGTAGAGAAAGGAACCCACTGCTTGGTAAAGTGGCCAAAGTTAACTCGGCCTCTTGACAGAATGATAAGGGGCTGCCTGCTGGACAACCATTATTTTTTTCATTTGGAACTGTATTTATCTTACCAGGTCTGACAATAACCATCGGTATGCTTCAAATCATGGAAAAGATGTTTACTTCCATCTCTGCATAAAGCAAAGAGCTGAAAGTTGCTAAAAGTTACGTGAAAACCACTAATGCGCTTATTCATCCCTTGTATCTTCCATGGAGCCCTTTTCATGCAATTTATACATCACATAAGAGACGATCTACTCACTGGGATGATGAGAAGGTAAGTTCAACATTTCTAAGTTCTTCATCTTCCAAAGGAAAAAGAAGTATTATTGCAAAGTCACTTTATCTCTTGTCAGGAGATTATAAACAAAATAAAAGGAAATATTCTTTCTCCCTCCTTCTAATTCTCTGTTAGTGTAGCATGAATGATGTTTCTAGCCAGCTGTTTGTCATCATTTTCATTGTTATTGGCAAAAGTCAATACTTTGTTCAGATCTTCTTAGTTTTTAACTAATGTTCTTTTCTGTTGTGTCGTCTCACTCAAGAAGCCATATTATAGCCTCTCCTGGCAGTTGGCAGCTTTTCAGTTTAATTGATCTTAGCAGGTTCAAAGAGAACTGGAAGGCAAATTGAAGAATTCTGGATTTGTCTGATATTATTTTTCCCATGATTTTATGTGAGTTAAGGGTTTTCAAGATGAAGAGCATAGACCATTTTCACCACATCCTATCAAGACACTATCCAGTAGAACTCTTTGTTAAAATTCATACAACTGAGAAGTGTCTGGGGGGCTCAGTCATGATTGTTAAGCATCTGCCTGGGGTCCTGGGATCGAGCCCCGCATGAGGCTGCCTGCTCCGCCAAGAGTCAGCTTCTCCCTCTCTCCCTCAGCCCCTCCCCCGGCTCACCTGCGCTTGCTCGCTGACATAAATAAATATTCACATGACTGAACTGCCTAATGAGAATCACGTGGACACAAAGTTTCTGCTCTCCTGTTGAAAAAGGATCAGCATGATTTGCGACCATCAACATAATTCGTTACTATTGTTTACGTGGACAACTGGCTGAGGTAACTGCTTTCAGCTTTCGGAGAGCATATCCCCTCCTTTCCCACGCGGTACTCTTTGGAAGTAAATCACGTTGTGTGCCCCACACTTAAGGAAAAGAGAGTTACAGTCCACCTCCCTTAGGGTAAAGCATCTACAGAGACTATTCTCAACTCTTCTGCTATGAGATTTGTCCGTCCACCATTAGCTGGCTTATTGAGTTACTTAGTGGTATCAGTATGGAGTCATGGGTCTTTATAGTTACAGACTATTAAGGTATTTATTTTGTTGTTCAAACTGTCTGGGTTTGACCAACAGCCAACTCATTCAGTTGGCTCTCACGCCCCTTTGACATATCCCCATCATTAGTGCATATGCATGAGTGTGTGTGTGTGCGTGTGTGTGTGCGCGCACGTTAGCTCTGCTTTCAGGCACTACCACATCCTCTAGGCACAGAGTCACGCACTTCTTCAAGGAGAAACTCAAATGAGACCTGCTCAGCCAGAGAAATATTTTCGCACTAAACTGACCTAAAAATACTGGCTCTTCTCAGAGTGGCATTTAAGACATTGTTCCCTTCTCATGTCCTCCTTTATGGGTCCCTCTACAATCAGAAATCTGCAACAAGGGCAACCACTGTATCAAGCATTCAAATGTATATTTGAAATGCATTATTTTCCCAATCACCTCTGTTATGATGAAAATATGAAAATGTTATGAAAGGCTGATTATTGACTTCCAATATCTGCTGTATACTCTTCCTTTTACCTACACACATGACCACCCTGAATATATTTTCCAGACTCCAGTATGTGGGCAAGACCAAGTGACTGATTTCTGGCCAAGAGGATAAAAGCAGAAGTGATTTGTTTATTAATTTTAGGGAAGGTATTTGCTTCTACCTCCCCGTCCCACAGCTTTTGGCCAGACTGCAGGAGAGGTGGAGAATGATCCTGGATGATATGGCAACAAAACAGAAGCAGCACTGGTCCCTGACTACACAAAGTTGCCAAACTTGCCCTGCATTTTTAAAACTCTCTTTTATGGGGCACCTTGGTGGCTCAGACCATTAAGCATCTGCCTTCGGCTCAGGTCATGATCCCAGAGTCCTGGGATCCAATCCTGAGTAGGGCTCCTGATTCGTGGGGAGTCTATTGCTCCCTCTCCCTCTGCCCCTTCTCCCGCTTCATGCTCTCTCTTGTTCACTCTCCTTCTTTTTTTTTTTTTTTAAAGAATTTATTTATCTATTTGATAGACAGAGATCACAAGAAGGCAGAGAGGCAGGCAGAGAGAGAGAGAGGAGGAAGCAAGCTCCCCACCAAGCAGAGAGCCCCGTGCGGGGCTCGATCCCAGGACCCTGGGATCATGACCTGAGCCAAAGGCAGAGGCTTAACCCACTGAGCCACTCAGGTGCCCCATTGTTCACTCTCCTTCTTAAAAAAAAAAAAAAAAAAAAGAAGAAGAAGAAGAAGAAGAAGAAAAGAAAAGAAAAAGAAAGAGAAAAAAAAAGAAAGAAAAGCAAAACAAAAAACCCCCAAACTCTCTTATTTGTTACAGCAAATGATGCATGAACTTGACTAATTTCCCTGAGTTCTTGGCACTTCAATGCTACATTAAGATTAGTTCTACCTTGTGGTATAACCAACACAGCATCCTTTAGGCAGCCGTTTTTAGCCCTATTCCTGGTAGCACTGCCTGCAACTTTTGCCATGGATGTGTTTAGGCTTCTGAATGCCTCCTAGAACTTTCTCCTTTTAATCCAGTTAACTCTTCCAAACTGGACTGAGACCCCATTGTTGAGTCTGACATTAAAGCTACTATCAAAGTTGTCTGAACATCAGAATCATCAGAAGCTTTAAAAAGTATACACTCATTCTGAGATCGCACACTCAGACCTTCTGATTTAACTGGGCAAGGGCACGGCTTGGACAGTAGCATTTAAAAAATCTCTTTAAGTGATTCTTACGGGCCGCCAGGATCGAGCACCACTGCTCTAAATGCTGAGACCACCTACATGAGCGCAGGATTAATCCCCAGGATTATCTCCTTACCCTTCCATGCAGAACAGTATTTGGGCAGTTGACTTAACACTGGCCTGCAGAGCTGCACGAGAACCTGTACTCATGGTCTGCACCACGTCGGAAGTTTGCTCCTCTGTGCTTTGCTCTATTATAAAATTTTGCTCTTATCGTTGCCTGCTTTTGACATGCTATTATGAAAAAATTTAACAGCAATAACCTGCAACTTAAGACAGTCATGTCTGTTCTGTAGGGCACCTGTCCATCCGCCGGTTAGAACTGAATCCTTGCCTGAGCTCCGCACACTCACTAACACCTGCTGCCTTCTGCAGGGGCTTTTCTGCACTGTTCTGCTCCCTTATGTCCCTTCCTGAATAAATTTATCTAGAAGAGTAAGGAGAGAGAATACACATCATCAGATATCAACACTGTTATAAAGCTCTGGTAATTAAAAGACTATTGTTTAAGAGTAGGTACACAGACCACTGAAGTATCCTGGACAAATTCTAACAGGTCCTTCCATGCATGGGAGTGTGTAGGAATGGATGTGGTACCACCAGTGGGAATGGACTGAATGACTTAGGGTGGGTTAACTGGCTTGCAAATTGGCAAGTATAAAATTAGATTCCTACATCACTTGACTCAGAAAATGCATTTCTAAGGTATTAAAGATCTAAATGATCAAGGTAAAACTTTAAAAAAAATTACAGAAAACAATGTAGAATATTAAAATGGATACACTCAGAATATAGAAGAATTTCTTGAGAAAAATAGAAAAAGCACAAGGAATAATAAAAAATAGGCAAGTTATCATGCATTAATAACTACATTAGAAGCTACCCGAAATGTATAAGTCAACAATGTATTAGTAGTGTAAGTGAACAAAGAGTTACTAGACAAATAGATGCAACTATATCTCTTACGCGTTTTTATGTTAAACAAAAAGCAAACTATCACAAAAGCTGGGTAAAATGAGTTGTCATTATTGTATATCTCAAAAGAATAACAAACCCATTCTGGAAAAGAAGTACATGTATGGTAAGTGTATAAAGGCATGGTAGTAAGGACACACTGATTTCAGAGGCAGCACTGTGATGGAATTTTGGAGGGTGGCAAAGGACATTTCAGTAACATATTTGACATTTTATTTGGTAAATTTATTATTTGAAGAAAATAGAGAAAAAAGCAATGAACTATGTGGGGAATAAGTGCTTTTTTAGTCTATATTTTTCTCAGAATACTTGAAATAATGTAATAATTTTGAAAAATGAATTTGAAAAGAAAAAAGCAAAAGAAATACATAAAAAGAGGGTGAATATCTCAGAGTGCTTAGATTACTGGTGATTTTATTCTTTTCTTCTAACTCCCATATTTTCTAAACATGTTATAATAAAGATGACAGCCATTGTAATGAGGAAAAACATTATTTTCGAAAGTGAACGTATTTTACAAAATTTTTCCTTTGAAAAAAATGAATTAACCACTTTCTCTCTCTCTCTCTCCTTATCTGTCTATATCTCTCTATCTAGCTATCTATCATCTATCTGTCTCTAAGAAGAAGTACACAGACAGGCTTATAATTTAAAGCATAAAAATGGATTTCCTAGGCGTTAGTGTTTTCATGAGAACAAATGTACTTTTCATTCCCCTGTTTTGCCTATTACCATAGTCATTCTGACTTTTACATTCTGTAGAGAAAACCATCTTCTGTATGTGAAGTACAGATTAATTAATCATATATTAAGAAAACCAGTTACTCCCAAACAAGGCACTAGTAAGGCTAAAAGGATAGTACTGAACTAGTCTGTGTTAGAAACTGAAAAGTGTGTCTCTAAGATAAAGGGGTACTAAGACTTTCATTCACTTAAACACAAATATGAATAATTCTCTTTTCCTATTCTCGCCATTCCTTTCTTTTCCAGAATTCTGGGGGCATAGATGGCTACCCGGTAGCATGGGTTGACCTGTCCAAACACACACAAGTCAGAAGGCCCCCGGCGGTTTCAGTGCAGACGTGCGGGAATGGAATGAAGGTCGCAGCTCAGAGGCGCACCGTGGGACAGCGCCAGCGGAGGAAAGATCAGACGCATCTATGTCCACTCTGGACCACTCGGTCTGAGACAGACTTCTCTTCCAATGAGTCTCTCTCTAAAATTAATAATGCCTGGTTTAGGCAGAGAGGGTGGTAACTTAACAATCTGGGGTGTAAGGAGAGGTGCTATGAAAATGCCTGAAATGCGGCATTACCCAGCCTCTCAGCGAGCTGTCTGCACATGCTCGTGTAGCCCCCGTCACCGTCTCACCACCAAGGTCCAACGGTAATGCACTTCCTCCTCACCACAACTCCTGAAATGCCGAGCTTTGCTGAGCTGCGAAATGATTCTTGATATTGTGCACCTGAGATCTGCCCTTGTCTTGACAAAATAAGCTGATCATTTTCCGAGTGATTACACTGTATTCTATACTGCCTATTTCAGGTTGGGCACTTAATTTTTTGACGACTTTAATTGTATTTTTCACTCAGTTCTCATTGATTCTTTGTTTTGTTTTGTTTTGTTCTTTTTTTTTTTTTTTTTTACTAAAAAAGATTATTGAAAAATTGCACACCAAGGGTGTTCATAAACAGGGTTGCTGGGTAGGGATTGTTTGCTTCAAATAATGTTCTTCAATTCAGGCAGCAAGATCATGTGTGCTCTTTGCTTGCCACAGAAGTTCCTTTCCATTGAGATGACGTGGTCCTGAAGTCCTGCTTTTCTTTGAGTGTTTCTTTGTAAGTTTGGTCTGTCTGGGGCCTCGGTTTGACACTGAGCATACACCAAAGGATCAGACACTCTTAGATGCTGGTCTTGGCCAAATCATCCACTGATAAGAATGTGAGGTATGGGCACCTGGGTGGCTCAGTGGGTTGAGCCACTGCCTTTGGCTCAGGTCACGATCTCAGGGTCCTGGGATCGAGTCCCGCTTCGGGCTCTCTGCTCGGCGGGGAGCCTGCTTCCTCTTCTCTCTCTCTGCCTGCCTCTCTGCCTACTTGTGATCTCTCTCTGTCAAATAAATAAATAAAATCTTTAAAAAAAAAAAAAAAAGAATGTGATGTAACCTGACTTAGTTCTTTAGGTTCCAGTGGTCGGGGTTTTGTTTAATCAGGCCATACTCATAATATTCAATAAATGGGGTATGTTTTTTATAATTATTTTTCTATATTCTGTATGTTTTTATTAAATCCATTGAAAGGTAATGTTATGGCTAGTGAATCTTGTGATAAAATTTGGGTTTAAGGGCACCTGGGTGGCTCAGTCAGTTAAGCAACTGCCTTTGGCTCAGGTCACAATCCCAGTGTCCTGTGACCTAGTCCCACATCATGCTCTCTGCTCAGTGGTGAGTCTGCTTTTCCCTTTCCCTCTCCCTGCTGATGCCCCCTCTCTCTCTCCCTCTCAGATAAATAAATAAAACCTTTTTTAAAAATTGGGTTTTTATTTCATGTTTTTATTTAACTTTCCAGTAATTAATCTTAATTGTATTTTATAAAATATTAGTTGAACTTCATCAAAATTAAAACAAAACACTGCTCATTACACCACAGCTAATTTAAGAAGCACCACTGTATGCCACAGTCAAACTGAATTACTCATTTTCACTCCTTCCCCAACTTTCCCCATTTATTTAAAAAAAAAAAAACCCTACTGGTACCAAGTATCTTACCTTGAATACAGTAGAAGGCAGTATTTAAGAAATGCTCTGAATCAAAGGTAGAGTTTAGACTGAGACCCTCTCTCATGCCCCTAGATCAATATTCCACCCCAAGTTAGATTATTGGTTTTATCTGGTCTCAATGGCAAACTTTTAAGAAGGGGAAAAAAAAAACTGATAAGAACAGGCAGGCTTGGATGGGGGCTGGATCAACAGGATATCATGAGGAGGTATTTGGACTGGGGAAAAAAGAAGAAGCAACAGCAGGAGCAAAATCACACTAAAAAGCTCTGGCTTCCATCCCTTGGAACAATGTTCTGCAGGACTGAAGTCCGAATGCAGTGGTTTATCAGCATTTCACCCTCCAGACAGCTTCCTACACCTACAAATTATTATCCCACCTTGCCACTCCATTGGTTTGGAAAATATTGATTCTTTTTTTATTCTCCCTTACAATCTGAGCAATATTTCTGCTAGACAGATGGTTCCAAACTGAGATCCCTCCCCCAGAGCCCTTGTATTTTGTATGTATGTGTTATTTCTGAAGTGACTTACTCATTCCAGAGCTGGAAGCTTGTATCTCCCTCTTCCTTCACCTGTTTTTCCTATTCCAAAATGCTCTTCTTATCTGGAAACCATCTGTTTGTTCTCTGTGTTTATTTACGGTTCTGCTTTTTGGTATTTATTTGGAATTCCACCTACAAGTGAAATCATAGGCATTTGTCTTTCTCAGTCCAGCACATTTCACTTAGAATAATACCCTCTATGTCCATCCATGTTGTCATAAATGGCATGCTATCATCCTTTTTGATGGCTGTATAATATTCCATCACCTAGGCACCCCCCACACACACACATCTACCTTATCTGTCTATTGACCGACACTTCAGTTGCATCCGTATCTTGGCTACTGCAAATAATGCCGCAATAAACCTGAGGTGCACATATCTTTTCAAGTTAGTGTTTTCAGGGCACCTGGGTGGCTCAGTGGGTTAAGCCTCTGCCTTCGGCGCAGGTCATGGTCTCAGGGTCCTGGGATCAAGCCCCGCATCGGGGTCTCTGCTCAGCGGGGAGCCTGCTTCCCCCTCTCTCTCTGCCTGCCTCCCTGCCTACTTGTGATCTCTATCTTTTTCTCTCTCTCTGTGCTAAATAAATAAAATCTTAAAAAAATAAAAAAGTTAGTGTTTTCATTTTCTTTGGGTAACTTCCCACCAGTGGAATTACTGGATAATATGGTATTTCTATCTTAATTATTTGAGGAACCCCCATACTGTTTCTCCGGTGGCTGCACCCACAAACATTCCCACCAGCAGTGCACAAGGGTGCCCTTCTCTCCACATCCTTACCAACACTTGTGATTTCTTTTCTTTTTGATTTTAGTTATTCTAAGAATTGTAAAATGACGTCTCATTCTGGTTTTGGTTTTTAATTCCCTGACAATAATGATGTTGAACATTTTTTTCATGTGTCTGTTGGACATTTGTATGTCTTCTTTGGAAAAATGTCCACTCAGGTCCTCTGCCATGAAGAGCTTATGCACAGCAAAGGAAATCATCAACCAAACAAAAAGAAAGCTTATTAATTTGGAGAAAATATTTGTACATGATATATATGATAAGGGGTTAATATCCAAAATATATGAAGAATTTATAAAACTCAACACTAAAAAAAAAAAAAAATCTGGTTTAAAAGAAAATGGGTAGAGAACCTGAATAGATATTTTTCCCAAAGAAATCACACAGATGGCCAAAAGCCCCAGGAAAAGGTGCTATTTCCTTGACTCGGTCTCAGTTTCTCTCTCCCTGCCTCCATCCCTCTCCCTCTCTCCATTAGTATCTTCATCGTCCATAAAGGTTATGTTCTATCAAGTTTCCCTGCAAAAAATACTCTACAGTTGTATTTTTAGTTTGCTTCTTCCAAAGCAATAAGGGTTTTTGCAGTTCTAGATCCATTTTAAGGCTTTTTAAAAAAGGTGATGTACCATGAAGATACTCTACATTCTGACCCTTGTATGCTACCAGCAATCTAGGATTTATTTACTTTATTTTTTTTATTTCTCAACTACTTAGTCTGTAGCCAGCTGTGGCTCTCATTTGGTTGGAATCTTCTTTTGCCTTCCTTAGGATGGTGAGCATATTTTCCTTCTATTCCTAGTGCCATGGACAATGTAGACCTTAGGGGTGGGAAGCTCTGTATTCGGCATCTGTCCCCCTCACCTGCCTCACTGCCTGAGGTCTCATTCCAGAGCCACCTCAGTATTGATCCCACTCTCCCCCTAGATCCTACATGTGAGACCAAAAACTCTCTGCAATTCCTTTGTTTGTTCTGAATACACACTTGAAAAAATGTATTTCTATTGAACTCAGCCATTTTATCTTTTATCAAGAATGACTATGAGGTTGGGAGAGAGAATGACCTGTCCACGCCAGTGTAGTTCATTATATTAGCCTGTATCCGGCGGCAAAGATATTACTCTCCCAAATATGTAGACGAGGTGTTGAGACTATTTTAAATAAGTCTGTTTAATAAAGACCTTTTCTCTTATAAGATGACTTGCAGAATATGTGGGTTTGTGTTTTTAATAGGCAAGAAAAGGAAATTGAACAGTTAATCTCACGAAGCTCTCCAGAAATGCTAGAAAATTGCTTATTTTCTTCTTCACACATGACTGAGCTACCATTAACAGTGTGACTGATATCTGTGCTTTGTCTTAGGAGACTGTGTACTTGGGAACAGCTCGCTTTCACGTTGATAATTACATCCAGCAGAATTTGTTTCTTTATGAACGTGTGAGCCCGAGCGCTCCATTTCTGAGTCTGCGGCGTGGCACCAGACCTCCTGTAACAACCAACAGGGCTGTTGGGGCGTGAGATCCATTCATGACTAGCCATGCCATTTGCAAACTGACTGCTTTCATTTCTTTAGCACCTGATCTGTTACTGTCGTGCATGATTTCACTTTCTCCTTATAACATATGGATGTAGGCCTACCGTCTTCTATATTCTCCAAGGTTAGGGCTGAGGTCCTTGTATATATTCACTACAGTTTACAGAAGGGTTTTGCAAACTAGGTATTACTGGGACGTACCATGGGGAAGTGGATGTACAGAGAGGCAGGAAGGAATATGTGATCTGAGCTATACAGAATACACAGCGATTCTCCACGAGAAGTGGCAAGGAAAGAATGCACCAAGCAGAGAGAGTAGCACAAGCAAAGTGATCCTGGCAAATACTTGGTGGTGAGTGTTGGTGCCATAATGGGGAATCCCTGACCAGAAAAGGGAGAAAAGGCAGGAAACCTGACTTCCAAGAAATCCCCACCCCTAAGTAAGGAATGTCTCCCCCTGCCTTGTTAACAACTGTGGATAAAGCTAGAAACTCAACCCCAGGGCCCACAGGGAGAGTGTACTTCTGCTTTGATAAACGTTGACCCTTGGGTCGCTTGTTAGCTGTGCTGTGTGTCTGTCTTTGAATTCTTTTCTTGTGATGAGACCAAGAACCTCTGGTGATATCTTTGCGGTGGGTTGGGCTGGGGTCTCAGGGCCTGGGGTCTCCAACAAGTTCCACATAAACTGTTTTTTCTACTGCAGAAAATGAGCCCAGCCTTTCTTCACCTGAGAATATAGACCTTTCTGCTCACAGTGAAAATCAATATTCCAGAAACCAGATTTGAGGCACTTTGATGAATTATTCCACATTCAAAAAGCAGTGATATACCAATGAAGACACCCTTTCTTAATTTAGAATTTTATGCTTATTTCTGAAATGACAATAATTTTCTGAGTGGTGGTGATAAGTTTCCCTACCAACAGTCACTCTGACCCTGAATTTCTAATAGATTGCTGATTTGTGCATTATGTTTGTCAAGAAAATAAGACCAATCACGGACAAGAAAATCAGAGAAAACTGAATACAGCATTAGCAGGCATTGAGGTTCGGCAGAATCAAAACCAAAATAAAACAAAACCACAGAAGCCTAAGTCCAACCCACAGTAGAAATTGACTTAGCTGTTTTGCTTCCTAACAACAGTTAAAACTTCTGGGACTAAATCCCCCTTTTTTGACTTTTGCTGCACCTTCAATGTATGTATGCTTGTTTTTGAGCACATGTATATATTACACAGCGAATACTATGTGACCCATAATTAACTGCAAGTGTCTTGGTACTAGTCAGCGAGGGTAAGAGATGCAGCTCTCTGGGCTGTATCCATCGGTCTGAAGACATGAAGCTCCCAGCCCAACTGCTGGTAGAGACAGCGCCTGGAGGGATGGTAGTAATGACGCAGATACATGGGAATAGGAGGGCGCAGACGGGAGGAAGCAGTGCACCAGCAGGGGTGAGGCCATGGTGCTGTGTGACAGGGAAGTGGGCGTAGCCCTCGCTGTAGAAGAGGAGTCAGTGTTTTATATCTACTTCTCTAGAAGGAGGATCTGGACCTGATTTACTATCTCTCTGCTTCACCTTATAAAGGTTTTAATACAGTCACAGCGTTGTGCAGAGAACACCACCGTCTATTTCAAAAGACTTTCATTATCCGTACAAGAAAACCTGTATCCTGGGGATCGCCCTGTAATCCCTCTGCCCCAGGAAACCACTGATATACTTTCTCTATTGCCTCCTGTGGACATTTTGTATCAGTGGAATCATGTATGTGACCTTTGTGTCTGGCTGCTTTCGCTTCACGTAGTTTTCAAAGTTCATTCACATTGAGAAAAAGTCACTACTTAATAATACTCAGTTATACACTTACTCCACATTTTGGTTTCCCATTGATCAGTCCAAGGTTTTTATGAACAATTATATGCAAGTTTACATGTGCACATATATTTTTATTCAGTCTAGTGGTGGAGTTTCTAGGTCATAAGATAACTCTGTGTTGAAAATTTTGAGGAATCGTAAGACTGTTTTCCCAATGGCTATTACATTCCTACCAGCATGTGAGAGTTTTGATGTCTCCATGTCCGCACCACTACCTGTTAGTGTCTGATGTTTTTTAATCTGGCCATCCCTGTGGGCAAAAGGTGATTACCTTACTGTGCTTTTGGTTTTCATTCCATAATGGTTAACGATACTGAGCATCTTTTCATGTACTTACTGGCCATTTGTAAATCTTTTGTGGAGAAATGTCTATTCCCATCCTTTGGCCATTTTTAATGGTGGCTTTTTTTTACCCTTGAGACTGCTAGAATTCTTTATATGTTCTAGATAGGCATCCTGATTACAGACATATGACACGTAGACATTTGCTCCCATTCATCTGTACTAAGCTACGGACATGCACAGACACTCAACCGTCAGCTAAAGAGAAAATATAAAAATGAATTTCATGGCCAAGTAAGAAGAATTCCAATACAAAATATCTAGTTGAGCATGAAAAAACAAACAAACTCTGATCTTTTTTGGTAGTATTATTTCTCTTCCCTTTTTAGGATTAGTTAAATCCTAATTAGTAGGTAAAAAATATTAATTTAATCTCTAAATTGATTTATTGCATTTTTCCCTTCTTCTGTTATCTTCCATATAATCAGGATACCAAAATACCTTGTTTTAGTGTTCTAGAAGACAGGGATATCTTAGTCCATTGGAAAGGTATGTCAGCTACCGGAATCCAGTTTTTCAACTAAAGAACAGACTGAAAGGGGATTTTATTCCAACTAGAAGACAGAGCTGTTTATTTAATGACTTGCTTCTAACATTGCCTGAGATACCTTCCAATGATATACACAAATGAAATGTGGACAAGGGGTAGGTGTGTCAACGCTGAAATGCTATCATTCCAGGCCTGTAGAGACACGGACATGCATATGTGAAAGTCACTGGTAAATGGACACAACCAAAACCTACAGAATACACAGTTATTTTAAAAAGAGAGAAAGCTAGAAACAGAAGAAAGAAGTGAGAACTCATACCCAAGGCTCTTAACTACTTGGAAGTAAGGCATTTGAAGACAAACTATAAAAAATTATGGACAGGAAACAGCCAATATTCCAGGGGGATAAACACACAGTTGAGACAACAAGTAAGCTTAGACAAAATAGTTTTCAAAAAAGACAGAGGGTGTCTGGGTGGCTCAGTCGGTTAAACGTCTACCTTCAGCTCAGGTCATGATCACGGGGTCCTGGGATCGAGTCCCGCATTGGGCTCCCTGCTCGATGGGGAGCCTGCTTCTCTCTCTGGCCCCCCACCCCCCGCCCCACATCCCACTTGTCCTGGAGTATGTGTGCAAGTGTGTTCTTTCTCTCTTCTCTCAAAAATAAATAAAATCTTGGGGGAAAAAAGAAGGCAATGGGCAAGCAATGCTGCCCATCAGAGTCACCAACATAGCATTCTGTTCTGTTTTTTTACTTTGTCAAGTGCATTTTTAGGGATGCTTTCAAGAAAGAAAAGAAAAAAAGTTCCAACGGACTGTGGAGTGAAGAAAAATAAGATAATTAAAGCAAGGAACCGAGAAGTTCGCCATGAAATGGAGAAGATAAAGGAGTGATTGGCTGGAAAAGTGGCCACAGGGTCTGTCTGTAGGAATAGTTCTGGGCTGGCTGTGATGGTCTACTTGGAGGCTAACAAGAACCCCGTTCGGAGGGCCGGATTAATGAAACCGGATAAAGAGGAGATAAATAAAGAGTGAAATCTTGAAAAAGACAAAGTGAGTAGACTTTGTGAAATACCAGGAAAGACTTCTAGGGAAGGATCCAGGGGCAGAAAGAAGCCCTAGAGAATATATCAAGGGAAATAAAAAATGGGCTTGCTTAGTAATAAGTGAAAACCAAACCCCACATATTTGAAGCCGTACATTCATCCTTTTCTGGTCTCAGTGGATGATCCAGACTGGTCCCATTGTTTCCCAGTTCACAATTCTTTCTCCTTTCCAATGTTGTCTCCAAATGCTCAAATTCCCTGCCCTGTGTGTTAAGGGTGTGTGAGTGTTCTGGAGGGTCAGAATCAATCTAAAACATACTCGACATGTGTCGAAGGTGATCTCTGTCCTGTTCAGAACAAGACTGAAGCCCATCTTGTCACCATCGAGGGTTCTCTTTGCTCGGTATACTTGGCCTTTTCTCTTTACCTTCCCCACTTGGTGGAATTAATATGGTCCATGAAGAGCCCCAAATATTTTTTCTGCAAGTGTTCATCCAGATCTTCTACCTGTCACCCTCTGCAACATTTGTGTTGGTGAGTAACTCACATCTCTGTGTGGGCGGAGTTGACAGCTGATATAAGTAAGATGTGATGGCATGATTTTGTGTTCATGAAGAGCAGGGAGAATTTCAAGTCCCGATTTAGAAACACTGACAGGCACAAAGCAGAGAGGTGATGTATCCACACCAGAGTCATGGTCCGAAGGAGCGACTTTATCTCCAGCGCCCCCTGTGTGTGTTCACACTCTATATCCCCCAAGTGAACATGCGATCGCTTGACATAATACATCCACTCACAACAGAGTCAGAAGCTCCTTCTTAGCAGTTTTGGGAGATGGAAAAAAGACAACGTCCCTGTTCCCATTCTTTTCAGCCTCTTCATAGTTTGGTGACCCTGAGAAAGTTCTTTAGTCTGTCTGCATTTCAGAGAGAAACCAATGTCATTGGTTTCTTATACACAGGGAAACTTTCTCACTTCCCAGAGTTTGGGGTAGTTTTAGTGAGGTCATAGATGTCTTCACATGTCCAAAAAAACATAGATGTCTTCAAAATAGCTAAGGCAATTCACACCAATAAGCACATTTTTTTTTTCCTAATCTGAAAACCAACCCTATCCCAAATTGATGTTCTTTTTTGGAAAATGAATGTGCATAAAATGTGTACTAGGTGTTACGTCATGAAAATAATTGTGTCCATTACCTCATTTCCTACTTGCATAGCTGCTTCCATCTTTTATAGAAAGTGAGTGCTACTCTATTCCTACGAACACCTTACATTCCTGGAGTGCTGTGTGTGAAGTGTTCACCCAGTGTCCTATACGTGTTACATAATAAATCCTTACAATAATCCATTCCGGCAGATGCTACCAGTATCCCTTTCCATAGAGGTTGAAACTTAGGACCACCCAGGGAGGATAAATACTTTTGTGTGAGTTTCTAATGATGTTAACAAAATCCTATTAGAAAGAGGGGAGGGAGTAAATGACTCACCAAATGACCTATAATTCAGGGCCAGAGCATCTCATTCTGAACTCACTTTATAAATTAATTGCATGAAATTATCCAGATAGCATTTTTGGACTACATGTCTCAGCTTCTTACTCAAAATAATGATATAATGAAAATTTCTCCATTATTTTATGAGACAGTTATAAGCATCAAATGAGATTTAAAAAGAAAAAAAAAAGCTATAAATGTGTTCCATATATCTTAGAACCTATCTGTGGTGGTTTATATTAGCCACTCAAAACTGAAGTACATGAATTTCACTCATAACCTGTGTTAAAGGTCCCATTTGGAAGTAAAGCTGTCCCTTTGATTCTCACATTGTTATACCTTAGTGATACTTACTGTTTATCACTCAACTCCCATTCCTTATCTCTGGGACTACAAAGTGATTAAAATGTAGAGACCATAATAGGAGAGAATGACTCATTTGTGCACTGATCTACGTGAAATGAAAGAAGTATTAAAGGTCAATTTAAGAAAATGTTTAGCACATGGGACATGAGGGAAATATCTATTGAGTTTATAATTTGATAAAGATATAATCAGGCACTGTGACAAAACCCACAGCGGCTAAAGGAAATACGAAAGTCAACTACATGAGGAAGAAAAGTGTGAAGTGGGAGACACACAGCATTCTAATTATTATTCTGATTTTGCTCAGTTGTAACAGCAATATGGTAGTAAATAAATCTAATAACTTAGGTGTGTTTATAAAAACTATCCTCTGAAATTGATGTTTGACTGGAACGAACCATTAGCTACAACAACAGCAATTGGTGGGATGATTAATCAAACATTCACAGAGTCTTTATGCTACGGAAATGCAGTTGTGAGCACAATTGATAAGACACTTAAATTTCTTAGGCATCTTGTGAATGGTTAGGACTGTTTTATATTTTAAGTCTAATTTCTCTTCCTTGAGCTCTTTTCTACTGTACTCCACAAAGATATCATTTTTTAAGGATACATTTTATTCAATTGGCTCTTCTCAAAAGATTAATCTTTCATCATTCATAAAATGAGAGGGAGATAAGTGGATTCAAGAATATCACATACGTGATTTTTGGAATGAGATTTCTTTTTACTTTCTTTTTCTCATAGGATTCATAGAAACTTAGTAATCTGTCAATGACTAAAATAAAGTGAAATAGATGAATATACAAGATCCCCTAAATTGGTAATAATTAACAGCAAATGTGGTAATAATATGTTCAGTTCAAATATTTATTAAGGAGAGAGCTGGATGATACAGATTGAACCCCAGCTGTGTGATGCAGGAGGTACGGGATTCCGTACCGAGGGCTGAGCCTGTCTAAGGCTCATACCTGATCAAATCATCTTACAGACATGGTGTGCTGGATCTCTCCCAAACGCTGAGTGTCTGCTAAGGAGTATTCTCCTCCTCCTCGGGCCAGGAACTCTGGGACATGACAGAAAGTTTCTAGTTTTCCATCGAGGGGTAAGTCAAATGTGAAATGATCACAATTCTTATTGGATAATTTTACAAAAGTTTATAATACTTGCTATTATTATTGTAATTTATGAACTGATTATGTATTTTTTTCCAAAGCACTATTAGCATAACAAGGAACCCCTCTCTGATAGCAATATTCCTAGCAGAGTAAGAATCATGAAATCCTGAGATGGAGACATCCCTGTGGGCCAACTTAACTGAAGAGTTCTCCTGGAACAGGGGAAATTCAAGGAGGTCCCTGAGGCCTGAGTAGGTGGGCAGAGCAGATCAGGGTGGTGGGAAAAAACTGAGGACCTCAGAACCACATTGATTTCATAGGATTCAAAAACTTGGTTTGCTCACAGTTTTTAATGGGTGTTTGAAAATTCAGGTTCACTTGAGTCTCTTGTCTCAATCCATTATTTCTTCCCACAAGAGAGTTGTAGGAGACGGTGTTCACACAGATCAGCCCTCTGCACCCCAGAGAAGAAGGCAACAGCATAGACGCGATCCCTGCAAAACTTTAGTAATCCTGGACTCAAATTCTTTACCACAGGATATTCCTCTCAAGTGTGACGTAATACGTGAGTGTATCTTCAGTTCACAGATTTCCTTTTCAGTTCTAAGTGATGTTTCGATGAAATGTTGGTTTGAGTAATTCGAACATGTGTTTCACTCCATTAGCACACACACTGCCTAGCCCAGAGCCTTGAGTATGGAAGGGTTTTAATAAATATTTGTTAAATGCAGGGGTGAACTTACAAGGTTACCGCATTTCAAATTAACCTCTTCCAAGAACCTGCCATAATCAATCCCCTACCTCACCCCCAGGCATCTCTGCCTCTCTTCTATCCCCAGCACTTGGGGACAGTGTGTCTCCCATCACTGCCATGCTTATTTTATGAATTTCATGCTACAAATTGGATTTTCATATATCTAATTCAATGGTAGCAACACTCTTAGAGTGTGGACTCAGTTTCCGAATCTCATTTCTTACATGCCCCTGGCAGTTGGCAGATTGGGTTGCAATCCTCATTCTCACACTGAGCACCATGGACAAGGCAATTTAGTGACCTGTTCTCATCATGGTGGGTCTGCTCACTTTGGGGGGGGGGTCTCCACACATGAAAGTATATCATGTAAATCATAAGCTACAATAAAATGAGAAGACGTAATTAATCAAGTAACTCTATATGTAGAACGATGCATCAGTACACATAATGATTGTTGAGACAAGTAGGTAGGCTTCTTACTAATTTTTTTTGAAGTCTTCCTAGGTAATGCAATTAGGAAACTCGAAATATGAATCTGGTCACACACTTTGTCATTCATTCATTCAAAGATTTCATCATGTGGATACTTCCAGAAGATGTGACGCTGTGTGTGTCAGGCCTTGCATAGATATAAAGTGGTGATCAATGTTTAATGCTCGCTCGGAGATTGCATTATACCTCATTAACATTTAAGAGCATTACAGTGTTCTTTAATTCAAGATTCATTTTTTTTACTACAACAACTACAATATAAATAATAAACCACTCAGATTTGGCACTTATAGGTACTTTATTCCCTTTTTAAAAATAGTTATTATCTGAATGCAATACTCAGGCAGCTGTGTGAATGTTTTATATTTAGCTGTTGACTCATGCTTGTACATAAGTGGGCCTGTAGGTCTGAGCTGGTATCCAATTCACAGAGTAGCAAAGTTTTGATAAACTTCAACATCAGTCACAAAACTAGAAATAAATCAAATTCCAAGATATACACTACAGATATATTTTGATATTTACCAATGCCGCAGCTACCCAGTTCTAGATATGATGTGTATGTGTATGTGCAGATACAGTCCAACTCTCCAAAGGGTCGGCATGAGCTATAACACAGTAAGGGTTAGTTCAATGAGAACATGTTCATGGCCACGAGACTTCATCACAAGTCCTAGAAAACACATACGACAGTTTCTGGAGTATATGTAAGTTTCATCATGCCCTCCCAAGCATCTCACTTAAAATCACTAAAATAGTCACATTAAAAGTTAAAAGATGTTTCAAATAACATAACTAAGAGAAATTATACCAGTGAATATTGTATTTTTGCTAATATCTGGAGGCAACAAAGTTACTAGGGACGATTGCATTAACTTTGCCCAAGATGACCCCTATAAATGAATCTATTGAAACCTGATATCAAATTATACAGCCAAACTTCTAGCTCTAACTGTTTGCATATGCTGGTGGATCCCAAAGATACCTACATATCAGAATCGCAGGAAAGCCTCCTTTCTAAAATATAGAATTCTGGATATCTTGGCTCTGAGATTTTGATTTTATGCATCAAGAGTTGGTTCTGAAAATCTGTACTTTTAGAAGCTCTTTCATGAATTTTAACACAAAGTTAGGAATGAGAACTACTCGATTAAACTATTCTCAGAAAAAAATTAAAAATATAAGTACCCATTTATACCAGATATATATACCTGGTATGTATGTATGTGTGTGTGTGTGTGTGTGTGTGTGTACACACACACACATGCACTATATCTGGTACATACACTTATACAAAATATATATATCTGGTATAAGTAAATATACATGTATATGTATGAAAGATACAGAGATATACAATATATCTAAAATATAGATACAATATAATATAATACTATTTTTTATATATATATATATGTGAAAAGGCAACATTAATCTATCTGTAATAAGAGCTTACACCTGTGTCAAGCATCCTTGCTCATTTTCCTGGGAGAAAACACCTATATGTTTAGTGCAATCTGTAGAAGACAAATTCACATTAACTCTGTCACTGGATTTCAAGGTGCTTCTGATGCAATTGAGAAAAGTATATGAGAAGATTCTTTCCCGTGTCTTCTACAATGCCTTCCTCTTCCTTTTCTACCTAATATACCTCTCTTCATATTCCAACAGCCACACAAATTATCACCTCCTCAAAGACCAACACCCACATTATCTGCTTATCGACAACCCCTGGCCCTCCAGGGTGAGCCAGGTACTTTCATTTCTGTTCTCCGAAATCTGAACAAAGCACAAAGGACTGAAAATCTGGAAGTCCTGGAGACGGGGATGGGGGAAACCGCTGCAGGGGATGAAGGAGTGCACTTGCCTGATGATCGCTGGGTACTGATGGAACTGTTGACTCCCAATATTGTACACATGAAATTAATATCACACCGTAGGCTAACTAACTGTAATTTAAATAAAAAACTTATTTTTTTAAAGTAGCTAGAGCAGCGAGGTCTATATTTATTGTTTAATTAATTTATTTATTTTTAGATTTTATTTATTTGACAGAGAGAGACACGGTGAGAGAGGGAACACAAGCAGAAGAAGTGGGAGAGGGAGAAGCAGGCTCCCCACTGAGCAGGGAGCCTGATGCGGGGCTCAGTTGGGGTCATGACCTGAGCTAAAGAAAGATGCTTAATGACTGAGCCACCCAGGCCACCCAGCAAGGTCTATATTAATAGAATTACTTCTTAACCTCAGTCACCATTCACTCTGTCATCCCCACACATTTAATTCTTGTATTTTTACTTTCTTTCTTAGTTCTTTAAGCATATTAAGACTGACTGTCTTTCTCTTGGCTCTGCTCTAGCTATGTCCCATAGGTTTTAACATATAGTTGGTTTTTTAATGGTTATTCTATAGATTCCCAATAATATTCTATTTTGGTTTTCCACTTGACCCAAGCACTATTTAAGGAAAATATTTTGAATTCCCAAGTAGTAGCATCATTTTGTTTTCTGATTATGTTGTGAATTTTTTTAAGGTATTGAGCTGTAATGAGAGAATTTGTCAATGTCTTTTTCTACTTAGCTGAATATATTGCTTAATTTTAGCCTTATTACAGTTTCTTGCTTCTTAAAATGATGATTGGCACTATGAGAGAATGTGTTTTCTGAATATTTTTAAAGATTTATTTATTTATTTGAGAGAGAGCGAGCACGGGCAAGCAGGGGGGAGGAGCAGAAGGAGAGAATATGCAGGCAGACTCCCCCTAAGCATAGAGCCGGACTCAGCAGGATCTCAGGAACCATGAGATGGTCATGACCTGAGCCTAATCCAAGAGTGGGTTGCTTATCTGAGAGCCACTCTGTTGCTCCCTGCTTTTTTTGGTGTGTATTTTCTGAACTTAGAGGGTGCATACATAACATTATACATAATATACCTAGTATACACAATATAATAATAATTTACAACATCCTGTTACTTACTGCTTTTTGTTTGGGGTCTGTCCCTTCCCGCCTCTCTGTAGTTGCCATCATGGGTGAGTCTCGTAGACTGGGGCCGGCAGACCGTTTCCATAAAGGATCAGACAGAGCTACCTTAGGCTTGTCTGTCATCCAGGCTGTGTTGCAATGACTTAGCTCCTTCACAGCCCAAAAAAGGCCGCTGGGAAACAAACAGAAGGACACCACCGTGTGCCAACGAGACTCTCTTCACAAAATCGGATGGCAGAGGAGGCCAGCTGGTGAGCAGTGACTAGTCAATCCCTGCTGTAAACTACTGTCGCCCATACATTGACCTTTACCTTTCCTCCTGTGTTTGCATTAGGACACTGCCGTGTTATGGGGCACCGAGCTGTCCAAAAACACTGCCGTGTTATGGGGCACCGAGCTGTCCAAAAACGTTGCATTGTTACTTTCAATATAAGATTTTAGATATTTTCACTAATTGCTCTGTCTTGATCTCTTGATAGCCTTTTCTCTTGAATTCAACCTCTTGTGGGATTAAGGTTTGTGGTTTTCTGTTTTCTTTCTGTTTACTTTCAATACTTATAAGTCACTTTTCAGTGGGGATAGATGAATTTTACTAAGGTATATTATTTTGGAATTCTGACCCTTAATAGGTAAGTCTAGGTAGTTTATTTTTATAGATTGGACACATATAGCCACTGCTAATTTTATACTTTATATTTTTTTCTATTTTTCCTTTTTAAGAGTTTTCTCTGCTTGACGTGTGCTTTGTTCATTTTGCTTTCATATATTTTGTTTTCTGTTCTGTTGATCTAATAACAGAAATTTTATTTTTTGTTATAACTATTTCCATAATATTAATTCTCTATAACTATACTAATTCTTTATTTTCTCACATAATATCTATTGATCCGCTTTGGTGATTAATGAGGACATTCATATGTTTCTAGGACTTTTTTTCCTCGCCCTCCACTGTCAATCATGTGTAAGATTTTTTTTCTCCTTTTTCCTTAGTGCATTCCTTTTGAAGATAAATAGATTTAATGACCCTGGCTATCTCTCAGTTTCTTTGAAAACTCTCAACTTTTGCTATTTACTCTCAGCTTTTGCAACATCTGTATTCCACATGTAAGATGAGTGTCCATTTCAGGTAACTCTTAACCCCACAGTTAAATATTTTTAATTGCCCCCCCGCAATTATTTTTTAGTTCTTTGCCAGCAACATTTTCTGCCTGGTATTTTCTACCAGAAAAGCTCCGTGCAACTCTACTCCCAGAATTCCTCCAATATTTTTGAGTCCTCCTTTTCCATGAATGACAGTAGGGTTGGCTGTAAGAGGACTGGGTGATCCTTGAGTTGATGTCATTGTTAGCACTGTGACTCTTCCAGCACTGAAGGGTACCACCAGCTCAGTATTTTCCTTCTTACAAGTCGAATAGTATGACTTGATGCCCAAAGGCCTTCTGTCCTTAATTCAGTGAAGCAGTAATTTTACCAGAATTTCTGTGCCCTGTTCTTTTTTCAATGTATACTGTAAAGATTCTCATATTTCTTAAAAATAATCTTTAAATTACAATTGTAGTTATTATTATTATTATTATTGCTATGGCTTTAATTCTGTATTCACAATGCTTCTCCCTGTGCAATTTATTCACAATATGTTCTAACTATATATTTATTTTTAATTTGGTATACTCATGTTTCTGAGTCCTTTCCTCTTTCTCACACACTGAGTTCTCAGTGGTGCTGTTTCATTTGGATTTTTTAGCTTTTGCCGCGACGCCATCTCAGGGAGAGTTGTGTCCCTTCCCCTGCCTGCTGAGCTCTACCAGTCCATGGCCCAGCTTCTATGCAGTCTTCCCTAAGCTTTTGCACGAAGGATCTTTCTCCTATTTTATAAAAGCAACTGCTTCATTAAAATTTCATCACTTAATTCATGGCCACATATTTGGGCATGATTGTCATCTGCCTTCCTGGCAAGAGCTGCCAGCTGAGTGTTCTTTGTTGCCCTGTGTGTTTCCCTATCTTCATCCCCTTTGGCGTGGGTCTTTCTGTACAGCGATCAGAGGCTAGCTCTTTTTTCATTTCTTGCCTAGTATTTCTTGAATGAGCCACTTACAAAAGAGAACAGATACGGATGAGGAATAGAGCAGTGTGCCTGGCTAGAGGAATCTTTTCTCACCCCAGAGTTTGGTATGCCTGGGACATTTTAACCTTTACTTCTCCTTAGAGTGGGAGCAGCACTGCTGGCTCACTCACAGCACGGAAGCTCCTTCCCCCTGCCTTCCCGGAGAATGTGGACATGCGCCAGGTGTTCTAGAATGAATGGTCGACAAAGTCTAAGGAACCTTCCTGCACTAGTCCATTGTGAAGGAGGGCTGCACTTTCAGGTTCATCACCCGCTTTGAAGAAATATGCTTTGCTGGATTTTGCTGGGCTGTCAGCAGGGGCCATGGTTAACTGCTTTCTGTCCGCTGGCGTGCTCTTTTTCTTTTAGCATCCCTTCCTGGAATATGCTGAGAAACACTAACTCAGCCTGCCCTGAGCACGACGGTTTCTCTCATTATTTTTACTATTTTTTGAGACAAAAAAGAGTGATTTTTCTTTTTATTCTTTATTCTTTGTACTTTTTCATATTTTAGAAAATTTTATATAAAATTACCTACTTAGAGGAAAAGTACAATAAGTATTCTGAGGTTGGAAGTGGGTGTAAGAGGCAGAACTTCCCTATAGTGTATTTATCATATCCTCTATGTATTAGCATCTTGAAGATAGTTCTCTTATGCCTACTATCTTATATTTATTAGTAGCTTTTGACCAGTGAAGACCACTAAAACTAGTACATTTAAAACACTTTGAAAAAAATGCTTATTTTAAATTGTAAGAAAATTTTAAGAGTAACAAAATAATCATATATTATATAAAATAAATAGTTATAAATTTACAATTATAGAATAAAATTATTACAGTATTAAATTATTATCCTAACCAGAAATGAGACATTAAAAATCTATCATACTGAACACCTAAAACTAGTATTATACTAAGTAGAATTTAAATAAAAACCTTAAAAAATAATAAATAATAAAAAATGCCACAGATGTTATCTAAAAGGAAATTAGTCAAAATGGCTCAAAAGCCAATAATGGAAATGAGTATAATGCTGATGAGTTTCTTGATAAATTCAGTAAGTTCAATTTTTATTTTAGTTCAGAAAAAATCAAATTTTTGTTCATAATCCTGTGTTATATCTACTTAAAACCTTATAACATGAAGACTTTAGTTGTCATTAGGGTTGACAGAATGCAAAAGCGAACTCTATCATATGGTGAGACAAATTCCTTGGGAGGACAGGCGCTGCTAGCTCTTGTCCCTTGCAAAACACTTTACAGCAAGGAGAAACAGTCAGAACATACTTTGCTAGAATTCTGAAAACAGTCAAAGGCTCGGAGCAACTGAGCAAACCCTGCATTAAAAGAAAGGTCATGGTAGCCAAGCTCCAGCTCCTCATGGTCCCACTGTAATCTTGAAGGCCATGGATCATGTTCTCAGTGAGGGGCCCTGTCACAGACTCCAAAGGCAGCAAAGCAGAATCCAGTCACAGATTATTGTGCAAGGCCATTTCCGTCTGTCTGGGGCTACCAGAGGACAACACGAGGTACTCTTCTCTGTGTTGCCCACCTTGGCTCTCACCCAGGCTGAGGAAGCATAAGGCATTAACTGAAAATACTGTAAACTAGATGAACACACTACAGACGCCTGGACGAAAGATACAGTTGAGACCCACAACAGACTAAGTCCTGGGAGAAGGAGAGAGCCACTTGGGTCAGAACATCAGAAGCACAGCACACTAAGAAAGGATCTAAAAAGCCACAAGAATGTCCCAGGGCACTAGGTAGGTTCCAAAAAGGTCTTAGAAGTCCTTGTGCTTTTCCCTTAGGCAGATCTTGGGCTCTGTGCAGATCTGGCTTCATGGTAAAGTGCAGCTCCAGCAAGAACCAATCTGCAAAAATTAGGAGAGATTTGTGGTGTTGTGTCTTCTCTCTGGGCATTCACGAAAAGCATGAGGAGAATGCCAGCTCAGGAGCAGAGCCTCAATGACCACACCCGGAAAGGAAGGCAACATCTGCAAAAACAGCTGTAGCATCAAGTCCCTGCACAGAGTGGTAGACCTTCAAGACACAACACACAACAGAAAACCTTGGGGAATGGAAATGATCTGACTTCTACCACTGCCCCATTATAATGTCCAAACTCTCAGTTTTCAACACTAAACAAGTTATGTGGCATAAAAAAAACTAGGAAAGTTCGAACTAGGAACGAAATCAGTTGGTGAACAACACCCCTGAGGAAGTCCAGATATTGAGTTTACTAGACAAAGAATTAAACCACTGTCTTAAATATGCTCCAAGAGCTGATGGAAAACAGAGAAAAGGAAATAATGAAAAATGGTCCAGGAAACTTCATATTTTGTATTACTGTAGTTGGGGTCTGTCACGCTATTTTTTGTTTCTTTCAAATAAAAAGTCAGGTGCATAAAACATCATAAAAATTACAAATGCACATATACTGGGCACACAATGTATAAAGATGTTGTTTGCAATGACAACAACACTAATGGGAAAGAAAGTTGAGTGGGAGTAGAATTTTCATATGCTACTAGAGGTAAGTCGGTAACACTCTAAATTAGATTACTATAAATTCAGGAGATTAAATATTAATCCCTATGGAAACTATAAAACATCATTGAAAGGAATTAATTAAGACATAAATAAATGACAGGACCCCATGTTCATGGATTTGGAAGACTTCATATTATTAAATATCAATTGAAAAATAAGCCACAGATTGAACACAATCCCTACCAAAATTGCAACAGTTTTTTTTTCCCCTGGAAATGGAAAAACTGATCCTAAACTCATACAGAATTGCAAGGACCCAAAGCAATCAAAAGAAATCTTAAAAATCAAAACCAAAACCAAACAAAACAAAAAAAACAGAAGACTCACACTTCCCGATTCTAAAACTTAATACAAAACTACAATAATTAGAATAGTAAGGTACTGACAAAAGATGGATAGTAGAAAAATACAATAGAATTGAGAGTATACCAACAAACCCATGTATTGATGACCATGTGATTTTTACAGAGTGCCTGGCCCATTCAATGGGGGAAAATTTGCGTCTTCAACAGTTTGTATCGTGCAACCAGATCTCCACGTGGCCAAGAGTGAAGTTGGACTCCTACTTCAAACCATCTATAGGAATTAACTCAAAACGGGTCAAGAGCTTAAACAGAAGAGCTAACACCATAAAGTTCTAAGGAGAAAATATAAGAATAAATCCTCGTGACCTCAATTTTGGCAACACATTATTAGATACAATGCAAAAGCATGAGAAACAAAACAAATAAGTAAATTGGACACCTTTAAAACTCAAAACTTTTGCACATCTGGGGCACCTGGGTGGCTCAGTGGGTTGAGCCTCTGCCTTCAGCTTGGGTCATGATCTCAGGGTCCTGGGATCGAGCCCCTCATCAGGATCTCCACTGGGCGGGGAGCCTGCTCTCTCTCTGCCTGCCTCTCTGCCTACTTGTGTTCTCTCTCTCTGTCAAATAAGTAAATAAAATCTTAAAAAAAAAAAAAACTTTTGCACATCCAAAAACACTATCATAAGAGGAAAATATTTGCAAATCATATATATGATTACAGTTTATATAAAGAATTTCTGTGGCTCAAGAACAAACACAAACAGCCAGATTTTAAAAATGGGCAAAGGATTTGAATAGACCTTTTTTCCAAAAAAGATATGCAATGGGTCATGCAGCACAAGAAAAATGTTCAATGTTGTTAGTCATTAGGGAAATGAATTTCAAAACCATAATGAGATACTACATCACATCAAAAAGGATGAACATAATTTTTAAAAAGAAAACTAAAAATAAAATAATCAGTTTGATAAGAATGTGAGGAAACTGGAAGCATCACTCATTGCTGGTGAGAATGTAAAATAGGATAGCCACTTAGAAAAGAGTTGGGTACTTCCTCAAAAAGTGAAACGCAGAATTACTATCAGACCCAAAAATTCCACTCCTACATTATGTGCCCAAAATAACAGAAAACAAGGACGCTGACAGATTTATGTACACCAATGTTTGTTGCAGCATTATTTGCAGTAGCCAAAAGATAGAAACCAAAAGTCCATCAACAGATGGAGAATAAGCAAAATGTAGTGTATGTGTACAATGGAGTATTTATTCAGCCACAAAAGGAATGCCATTCTGATTTTTGCTACAATAAAGATGCTCCTTGAAACATTATGCTAAATGAAATGAGCCAGGCACAATAGAATAAATATTACATGATTGCCTTTACACAAATCTTGACAAATTCATGCATTTAGAAACTAAATATTAGTAAACTAAATTTAGTAAACTAAATATTACCTAGTAATATTTAAATATTTAAATATTACTAGGTAATATTTAGTTTCCTGGGTACAGGGCAGAATGGGAAGTTACTCCTTATTGGATACAGAGTTTCTACTTGGGGTAATACAACCTTCGGAAATAGATGGTGATAGTAGTTGTACAATATTTGGAACGTAACTAGTGCCACAGAATTGTACCCTTTAAATGGTTAAGATAGAAATTTTTGTTTTATATATTTCACCACAGTAAAAAATATTATAAAAACAAATTATAGGAGTAAATTTAATTTATTTAATGACAAAATAAAGCCAATGATTTTTAGCTTTATTACTGTTATACAAAACAAAAAATGGGATGTTTGTATAAAGTTTTGAAAGAAGCATTTTAAGACAAGTGTGCTGGTTTCATAATCACCACTAACTGGCTATTCTTTCAATATCTTTAAATATGAATTTCTTCATATGGAAAATCAGATTCTATAATTTCCTTACTAAATTCCCAGGGCATTTTGTGTAAGACACAAGGGAAGTTGTTCAACTTTGTTCTTACTTTGAAAACAGTAAAAATTTTATCCATTTTAATATAGGATTATTCATTATGCAATTGTAAGGTTTGCATAAATGGCATAATAGAGTCCATAGGCTGTATGTGATTTTTAAGCTAAGCAAAAAGATCCCTCAAGTAGAATTTTTGGAAAGAGATTATAGAAATGTATGTGTATTGATCTGAGTTAACCTTACAAACAACTTATCTGCACAAATTACGTTGGTACATGTCTACAATAATGATACTTTGTAAATTCCGGTATCTAGCAAGAATACTAATTTTTCTAAGCATGCAGGGATCCATTGTAATCATTTAAATTCCTCAGAGAGCTTTGTTCTTAGACTCTTATTTCACACAAAATAGTTCTCATGTTTTCAGCTTAAACAAATTGGAAGATCCTGAACTTAAAACAAACAAACAAACAACAACAACAACAAAATAGCCATACCCCCATCTGATACGTCATGGATTTGCTCAAAATTACCTGCAGCTTCTTTCCACCTCACAACCTCACATCACTGACATCTGTCCTCTTTTCTAAGCTTCTAATTTTACTTTTATCCCCCTCATAATGTGGCTTTCCTTGCATAATGAATGGAAAATAGTGCCATAACAACTTATAAGACTGCGAAAACCATTTCACATTTCTTCTAAAATAATCTATAATCTACCTATTTTTGCAAAGGAGTATGTTGTGACAATTAAAATTATGTTTCTCAGCATGGAGGTTCCTCCAAAGTTGAAAATAGAACTACCCTAAGACCCAGCAATCGCACTGCTGGGTATTTACCCTAATGATACCAATGTAGTGATCTGAAGGGGCACATGCACCCCACTGTTATAGCAGCAATGTCCACAATAGCCAAACTATGGAAAGAGCCTGGATGTCCATCAACAGATGAATGGCTAAAGAAGATGTGGTATATATATATACAATGGAATACTATGCAGCCATCAAAAGAAATGAAATTTTGCCATTAGCGATGATGTGGGTGGAACTAGAGTGTATTATGCTGAGCGAAATAAGTCAATTGGAGAAAGACAACTATCATATGATCTCCCTGATATGAGGAATTTAAGAAGCAGAGTAGGGGGATTGGGGGGAAGAGAAGGAAAAAATGAAACAAGATGGGATTGGGAGGGAGACAAACCATAATCTCACAAAACAAACTGAGGGTTGTGGGGGGGTGGGAGTAGGGAGAGGGTGGCTGGGTGATGGACACTGGGAAGAGTATGTGCTATGGTGAGTGCTGGGAAATGTGTAAGCCTGCAAGTCACAGACCTGTACCCCTGGGGCCAATAATACATTATAAGTTAATAAAAATAATTTTAAAAAATAAATTAAAAAAATAAAATTATGCTTATAACTCTTAACCTTTTAGTAGGAATAAAACCATCTCATTTATTTAATGTAAAACCCATTTAGAAAAGAAGGTTTATATCTAAGGGTACAATGTAAAATTACTTCCCGTTTATTTGCAAAGGACAATATGAGGTAACACTGTCCATGGTACAGAGGCAGGGCATCCGAGGGACAAGAGCACAAAGGGGGCCGATGGATCCAAAGGGCGAGGGGAAACAGGAAGAACAAACAGTACTCTTCTGGTTACGCAGAGGGAAGATACTGGTGAATAAGAAACACCATTTCCCAGGACCTCCATAGAGTTATCTTTAATCTCTAAGGACTCTTCATGTCCCTTTGCCCCTGAGGTGACGCATGGGGATAGAAAACTTGGATGATATTTGAAGACTTTTAAATAAGCCCCTCAATGGTCATAAGACTAGGACATTTACTTTAATATTGCCCAGAATTTTGCTTCATTTATTTTAGGAAAGCACGTGGAAAAAACCCTTAAACTAAACTTTGATTTATTAAGAATTGTAAGTTCAAAATTATATCAAACATCAATGAAAGAAGTCAAAGATCTAAATAATGGAGAGGTATTCCACAGTTATGAATTGGAAGATTTGATACTGGTAAAATGTCATTTTTCTTCCTAAATTAATCTATAGATTCAACACAACCTTGAACAAAACCCCAGAAAGCTATTTTATAGATATTGACAAACTGACTCTAAAGTTTACGTGGAGAGGCAGAATTCTAGAATTACAGACATGATACTGAGGAATAACAAAGCTGAAGGACTGACACTATTACATTTCAAGACTTACTCTAAAACCACAGTAATCAAGACAATACGGTATCTATACAAGGAAAGACACATAGGTCAACTGAACACAAAAGGCGTTCCAAAAATAGAACCACTTTGAAAAAAGTGCAAAAGCAACTCAATGAGGAAAGGAAAATCTTTTCAACAAACAGTGCTGGAAAAATTGGATGTCTATGGGGAAAGAAATGAACTCATACAGAGAACTAGTATCTTTCACAAAAATTAACCCAAATATCTCACGGACATAAATATAAAATGCAATCTTATAAAACTTACAGGAGAAACTATGGGAGAAAACAGAAGTATCCTTGGATTTGGTGATGAATTCTTAGATACAACAACTAAAACACAATCAACAAAAGCAAAATCTGATGAGTGAACTTTATTAAATTATTATTTTTTTTTTACATTTTTTTAAGTAGACTCCACACCCAATGTGAGGCATGAACTCACAATTCTGAGATCAAGAGTCCCGTGCTCTACTGACTGAGCCAGCCAGATGCCCCAAGCTGGACTTTATTAAAATAAAAAGTTCTGCTCCACAAAACAGTGTCAAAGAATCAAGAGACAAACAGCAAACTCAATAAACATATACAAAATGCATATCTGATAAAGGACTTATGTGTAAAATAAGTGACTAACTCTCAAAATTCACAAGAACAACAGACACAACTAAAAAGTAGATGAGACATATAAATGGGTAAGTCCCTGAAGAATGCAAAGAGATAGCAAACAAGCACAGGATAAGGGGCTTGACATCACCCGTCACTGGGGAAATGCAAGTCAAAGAAATGAAGTTCTAGAATGTGCCCCTTAGAAAGTTAGGATGGAAAATGCGACAACGTCCAATGCTGGTGAGAATACACAGCAACAGGACTCATTCACTGCTGGTAGGGGTACAAAATGGCATAGCCATGTGAGAAGACAATTGGATGATTTCTTACAAACCAGTAAGCTCACCATACAGCAAGTGCATTATGCGATAACTTTCAACAGATTTGAAAACTCATGTCCACATAAAAATGAATGTTTCTAGGAGGACCTGGGCGGCTCAGTCAGTCAAGTGTCCAACTCTTGATTTTGGCTCGGGGCCTGATCTCAGGGTCTTACGGATGGAGCCCTGTGTCAGGCTCTGCACTCAGCAGGGAATGTGAATCTTCCTTACCCTCTGTCCCTCTCCCCATTCATGTAGTCTCTCTCTCTCTCTAAAATAAAATAAAGTTTTTAAAAAATGAATATTTCCAGTAGTTTTATCTAATTGACAGAACTGAAAGCAACCAAGATGCCCTTCAATAGGTAAAAAAAAAAAAAAAACAAAGTGATGGACCTCCCACACTGGGATATTACTGAATAGTGAAAGGGAACGGGCTGTCTAGCATGACAAGACACGGATGAATGTCACATACATACTAGTAAGGTAGTCTGAAACACTCTACTTACATTTCTTTTCTTCTAACAAAAATACAATAGAATGGATGGATTAAGCAATAAGCATTTATTTCTCAGTGTTCTAGAGACTATGAAGTCTAAGAAGTTGGGTGCTGGCAGACTGGGTATCTAGAGAGAACTCACTTCCTGATACGCTGATGGAGATTTTCTAACCATGTCCTCACATGGCTGAGAGCAAGCAAGCTCTTGTGTCTCTTCTAAGGAAGGCACTAATCCCAACAGGAAGGCTTAATCATTTCCAAAGGCCCCAATTCCTATTACCATCATCCTTAAGGGTTAGGACTTCATCACATAGAATTTCAGGAACACAAACATTTAGTCCATAACAATAACATTCTGGAAAAGGCAATTTCCCTGGTAAACAGATCAGAAGTGCAAAGGTTCTATTTTTTGTGTGTGTGTGCAGAGTATTCTATATGACTATACGAGTGAATGTATGACATTATGCATTCCTCGAAGCTCATAGAACTTTACAGCATAAACAATGTAACTTCAAGTATGCAAATTTTAAAAAGTCACTGTTTTCCCCCATTGGAGTGGGGTTAATTCTGAAACTCTCTTTCTGTACATTGTATTGACCAGTTAATGGTGATGGATGGTGGGAAGCTAGATCCTTTTGTTGGAGTGGGAAGTTACAGAAAATCAAAGAGAGAAAGTTGCAACAATGCATATGGGAGTGGGATAGAGCTGCAAAGGTCAGTATGGACTCATACACAGATTAACACGGACAGAGATGGCCACATTATAGAAATGCGTCTTGATATGTGCAAGACAAAGCACACAAACATACTTTCCTTTGTATGATGAGAGGGACCCAAAATAATAAAACCCTAGTAGCAACAAGCACACGTAACTCAGAGATATTGTTTGTTAATACCCTTCTCCAACACAGAACCAGGGATTTTTGGAGAAATGACAGTGCTGGATCTGAGACAGAAAATATATGAGTATGCCTAGAGCATCTTACAGTGCCAGACAGTGGGGAAGGACTCAAAAATTTCTCTCTCATAGACACGCACAGACACACACACACACACACACAAAAGAGAGCAGGTCAAAAAGATTCTGCAGCCAAATGAACACACTCACAGTAGCCACAATTGCAATAGTTTCAGCCACAAAATTAATAAAGTAGCACTGCATTATAATCCAAATGATAAGATAAATATCCATAAAACCACAGTTATGTGGTTCGGTAATTTCCGTAAAACCACAGTTATGTGGTTTTATGTTATGGAAATTACCAAATATTTTCTTAAATAGAGGAGAACACAAAGGTCTCCCATGTGGAAGAATTCCGTAATTTATATAGAGAGTTCCCCGTCAAAGAAACAGAACATGACTCTTCACCCCATCAGCGTGGACTATATGTAGTGACCTTCATCTGAAGAGAACAGTGTGGAAAAGTCGGGGGAGAGAATCACTTTATATTGGAGAAACTGACAAACGCTACCTCAGCTGGGTGATCAAGGTCAGCATCAACAGTCATACATCATCTTCACAGTACATACCTCTGACATAATGTGATGGGAAGGGCATCTTACCTCTGTGATCTTCTCAGAGAACCCAGAGCCCCAGGTCTGATCATGAGAAAAACAGTAGACGCATCTCATTCACAAAACATTCTACAGAAGAACATGAACCACAGTCCTACAAGTCTGTCAAAGTCATCAAGAACAAGGAAATCTCAATAAGTGTCAGAGCCAAGAGACTGAGGAGGCATGATAAGCGGGCATGTGATGTCCTGTGGAATACTGTATGAGATCCTGGAACAAATCATAGATATTAGGTAAAAGCAGAAACAAAAGGGAATCTGAACAAATCATGGACTTTAGCTAATAATAATGTGTTAATATTCTTTTGTTAATTCTGACAACATAATAAAAAAATGGAAGAAGTTGTGACAAAAGTATGATACTTATATAAAATGTTATATTAGGGGTGTTACATTAGAAGAAACTGAGTGCAGAATAAATGGGAACTCCTTGAAGTACCTTCACAAATATTCTGTACGTCTATAATCTTCTAAAATAAAAAATACTATTTATAACAAAGCAGAATTGTCCAGGAAGTAAAGTGCCAGACTTCCTTAATTAACTTTATGCATAGAAGAGAAAAAAGAAACATTTTTTTTACAAGACAAAACAAAAGATCACATCATCCAAGTGATGACCGCAGCGTGCAACAGAGATTCCACCAGTACGATGACCTGCACAGGCGTTTACGGTCACCGAGAGACACGACGTCCGCAGCAGAGCAGCAACGAACAGCACAGGGGCTCAGTGACAGTACCGATCAGTCGGGAACCACTGTGTCCTCCTCGACCTGAGTTCCATATCCTCACGATCACGAGACTGAATTCCCTCGGGTGGCCATCCCACGTAGAGTTCAAACAGGAATAAATATTAAAAGGCAGGAAAGCAGCAGATGGGCATGTTGTGGATATTCAAGTAAGCAGGTGCTTGCCCTGACGATCTACTCTGTAAAGCTACCGTCCACCACAATGAACACATTAGTAATATTATGATTTTGCAGTGACCTGGGTAACAAAACTATGTATAAAGAGGAGAGAGGCGAGATGGCGGAGCAGCAGCAGCCTGGTCTCAGGAGCTGAGCCGGACAGTTCCCAAACCGGTCCCAACACCCGCAAGCCCCGCAGGAGACGGAGCAGGAGACGAGCAGCGACTCCGGGAACAGAACATCCACCGCTTTCTGGACGCGGGACGCGGAGACGCGAGTCCGAAGTGACGGGAAGATGGACCAGGGGAGGGAGGGGCGGCTCCCGGCCAGCAGCGGAGCCTCCACGCACAGAATCACAGCTCTCAGAAGTCGGCTCCACGAGGAACGCGGCCCCAGAGGCTAAGCGGGGGGGAGCCCTAGCGGGGACAGCGCGGTCTCGGCCCCGCGGGGTCGCAGAAGGACCGGGGTGTCCGGGTGCGGCCGAGCTCGCAGGGATGGAGGCGGGAAAGCCGAGGCAGAGACGGAGCCAGGAGTGAGCGCTCCGCTGGGGCTCACCTTACACCGCGATCCGAGGGACAGTCGGGCCACCGCTCCTCCAGCACGGACCCCACAAGAGGCCGACCCGGGGACTCACCTTCCTGCTCTGGGCGAAGCAGCGCGAATGGGCCGGGCTTGGAGACTCCACACGGGGCCGCGCCAGAGACAGAGACGCTCGGTCACAGCCGGTGAGCCGGAGCGCGGCCGGAGACCAGGGAGACCGAAGGGACTGACGGCTCATCCCCGAGGGCGCACTGAGGAGCGACCCCAGCTCTCGGCTCCTCCGGGGGAGACTGCGCGGCCGCCATCTTTGTTCCCATCCTCCGGACTCTACAGAAAGCGCGCAGGGAACAAAAACTCCGAGTGCGAACCGAGCAGGTGACATAGCCCCGCCCCCGGCAAGGGCGGCGCAGTTCCGCCTCCGGCAAAGACACGTGAGAATCCCGGCAACAGCGCCTCCTGCAGGACATCGGCCAGACCGTCCGGCCGGACGGAGCTCGAGGATCAAGGAGAACAGAGGAACTCCGCGGGGAAAGCAACGCGAACAGTTCATGGCTTTTTCCCATGAGCCTTTAGTCTTGCAAAGTTAACCTTTTTAAATTTTTTTCTTATTCTATGTTTTTAACTTTCCTTCTTTCCTCTTTTAGTGTTTTTTTAACTAGGTTATCTTAACAACATAATTCTAAAAAAAAAAAAAAACCACAACTCTTTTTAAACCTTCATTGTTATAGTCATATTTTATCCCTTCACTGTATTTAACCTTATTTGTTGTATATAGATATAGGGGTTTTTCTTCTAAAAAATTTTGAGATATGATTTTTTCTAATAGATCAAAATATACCCTAATCTAGCACATGGCTTTGTTCTAATTTCTAGCCTGAGCACATTCCTCCTTTTTTTTCTTTTTCCAACCAACTTATCGATTCCTTTTTTAGAATTTTTTTAAAATTTTCATCTTTACAGTCATATTCCATCCCTTCAACATGTTTACCCTTATTTTTGTATATATATAAGATTTTCTTTTTTTAAAATTTTGGGAAGTAGTTTCTTCTAAAAGACCAAAATACACCAATATCAAGTGGGTGGCACTGTTCTAGTCACCAGTCATATATATATAAATTTTAAATAAATTTTAAATAAAAAATTTAAAGTTATATGGGATGCCTGGGTGGCTCAGTTGGTTAAGCATCTGCCTTCGGCTCAGGTCATGATCCCAGTGCCCTGGGATCCAGTCCCACATCAGGCTCCTTGCTCCGGAGGGAGCCTGCTTCTCCCTCAGACTGCCTGCCACTCTGTCTGCCTGTGCTCACTCTCACTCTCTCTCTGACAGATAAATAAATAAAATCTTTAAAAATATCTTTAAAAAAATTTAAATTATATATATATATAATTTTAAATTTTTTATTATTTTATTTTTATTTCTTTTTCCCCCTTACTTCTCCCCCTAGTTTTAGATCTCTTCTGATTTGGTTAGCCTACATTTTTCTAAGGTCTTTGCCACCCTTTTAGTATTTTATTCTCTTGTTCATATATTCTTATCTGGTTAAATGATAAGGCAGAAAAACTCACCACCAAAAAAAAAAAAAAAAAAGAAAGAAAGAAAGAAAAAGAAGAGGCAGCTCCATAATCATTACGGACATTGGTAATATGTCAGATCTAGAGTTCAGAAGGACAATTCTCAAGGTGCTAACTGGGCTGGGAAAAGTCAAGGAAGACATTAGAGAACCCTTTCTGGAGAAATAAAATCCCTTTCTGGAGAAATAAAAGAACTAAAATCTAACTAAGTTGAAATTTAAAAAGCTATTAATGAGGTGCAAACAAAAATGGAGGCTCTTACTGCTAGGATAAATGGGTCAAAAGAGAGAATTAGTGATATAGAAGACCAAATGACAGAGAATAAAGAAGCTGAGCAAAGGAGGACAAACAACTACTGGACCACAGAGGGAAAATTCGAGAGATAAGTAATACCATAAGATGAAGCAACATTAGAATAATTGGAATTCCAGAAAAAGAAAAAAAGAGAGAGAGGTGCAAAATGTATATTGCAGTGAATTATAATAGAGAATTTCCCTAATATGGCCAGAAAAAGAAAAAAGAGAGAGAGGGGCAGAAGGTATATTGCAGTGAATTATAATAGAGAATTTCCCTAATATGGCAAAGGGAACAACCATCAAAATCCAGGAGGCACAGAGAACAAATCTCAAAATCAGTAAAAATAGGTCCACAACCCATTATCTAATAGTAAAACTTACAAGTGTCAGAGATAAACAGAAAATCCTGAAAGCAGTTTGCGACAAGAAGTCTGTAACATACAATGGTAGAAATATTAGATAGGCACCAGACTTATCCACAGAGACCTCACAGGCCAGAAAGAACTGGCATGATATATTCAGAGCACTGAGAAAAATATGCAACCAAGAATACTATATCCAACTATGCTATTATTGAAAATAGAAAAAGATAAAAAGCTTCCAGGACAAACAAAAATTAAAAGAATTTGCAAACACCAAACCAGCCCCACAGGAAATACTGAAAGGGGTCCTCTAAGCAAAGAGAGAGCCTAAAGTAGTAGACCAGAAAGGAACAGAGACAATATACAGCAACTCACCTTACAGGCAATACAATGGCACTAAATTAATATCTTCCAATAGTTACTCTGAATGTAAATAGGCCAAATGCCCCAATCAAAAGACATAGGGTATCAGAAGGGATAAAAACCAAAACCCATCAATATGCTGTCTACAAGAACTCCTTTTAGACACAAAGGCACCTCCAGATTGAAAGTGAGGGGGTAGAAGAAAATTTACCATGCTATTGGACATCAAAAGAAATCTGGGGTGGCCATCCTTATATCAGATAAATGAGATTTTAAGCCAAAGACTATAATAAAAGATGAGGAAGGACACTATATCATACTCAAAGGGTCTGTCCAACAAGAAGGTCTAACAATTATATCTATGCCCCGAACATGGGAGCATCCAACTATATAAACCAATGAATAACAAAATCAAAGAAACATCGACAATAATACAATAACAGTAGGGGACTTTAACACCCCCTCACGGAAATGGACAGATCATCCAAGCAAAAGATCCACAAGGAAATAAAGGCCTTAAATAACACACTGGACCAGATGGACATCACAGATATATTCAGAATATTCCATCCCAAAGCAACAGAATACACATTCTTCTCTAGTGCACATGGAACATTCCCCAGAACAGATCACATCCTGTGTCCCAAATCAGGTCTCTACCACTACCAAAAGACTGGGATAATTTTCTGCATATTTTCAGACCACAATGCTCTGAAGCTAGAACTCAGTCACAAGAGGAAAGTTGGAAATAACTCAAATACATGGAGGCTAAAGAGCATCCTACGAAGAATGAATGGTTCAGCCAGGAAATTAAAGAAGAATTTTAAAAATTCATGGAAACAAATGAAAATCAAAGCACAACTGTTCAAAATCTGTGAGACATAGCAAGAGTGGTCCTAAGAAGAAAGTATATAGTGATGCAACCCTTTGTCAAGAAACAAGAAAGGTGAACCTTTCTTGTTTGTCACCTAACCCTACACCTAAAGGAGCTGGAGAAAGAACAACAAAGAAAGCCTAAACCCAGAAGGAGAAGAGAAATCATAAAGATCAGAGCAGAAATAAATGAAATAGAAACCAAAAGAATAGTAGAACAGATTAACGAAACTAGGCTCTGGTTCTCTGAAAGAATTAATAAGATTGATAAACCCCTGGCCAGACTTATCAAAAAGAAAAGAGAAAAGACCCAAATAAATAAAATCATGAATGAAATAGGAGAGATCAGAACCAACACCAAAAAATTACAATTATAAGAACATATTGTGAGCAACTATACGCCAGCAAATTTGACAATCTGGAAGAAATGGATGCATTCCTAAAAATGTATAAACTACCAAAACTGAACCAGGAAGAAACAGAAAACCTGAACAGACCATAACCTGTAAGGAGATTGAAGCAGTCATCAAAAATCTCCCAATAGACAAGAGCCCAGGGCCAGACGGCTTCCCGGGGAAATTCTACCAAACATTTAAAGAAGAATTAATATCTATTCTCCTGAAACTGTTAAAAAAAAAAAAAAAGAAATGGAAGGAAGATATCCAAACTCATTTTATGAGGCCAGCATTACTTTGATCCCAAAACCAAGAAAAAGACCCCACTGAAAAGGAGAATTACAGACCAATATCCTTGATAAACACAGATGTAAAAATTCTTCTGCCACATGCAGAAGAATGAAACTGGGCCATTTCCTTACACCACACACAAAATAGACTCCAAATGGATGAAAGACCTCAATGTGAAACAGGAATCCATCAAAATCCTTGAGGAGAAAAGGAGCAGCAATGTCATTGACTTCTGCCACAGCAACTTCTTCTAGAAACATCGCCAAAGACAAGGGAAGCAAGGGCAAAAATGAAATATTGGGACTTGATCGAGATCAAAACCTTTTGCACAGCAAAGGAAACAGTCAACAAAACCAAAAGACAACTGGCATAATGGGAGAAGATATTCACAAATGACATATCAGATAAAGGGCTAGTATCCCAAATCTATAAAGAACTTATCAAACTCAACACCCAAAGAACAAATAATTCAATCAAGAAATAGGCAGAGGACATGAACAGACATTTCTGCAAAGAAGATATCCAGATGGTCAACAGACACATGAAAAAGTGCTCCACATCACTGGGCATCAGGGAAATACAAATCAAAACCACAATGAGATACCACCTCACACCAGTCAGAATGGCTAAAATTTTAACACGTCAGGAAACGACAGATGTTGGAGAGGATGCCAAGAAAGGGGAGCCCTTTTATACTGCTGGTGGGAATGCAACCGGGTGCAGCCACTCTGGAAAACAGCATGGAGGTTCCTTAAAAAGCTGAAAATAGAGATCCTCTACAACCCAGCAACCACACTACTGGGTATTTACCCTAAAGATACAAATGTAGTGATCCGAAGGGGCACATGCACCTGAATGTTTATAGCAGCAATGTCCACAATAGCCAAACTATGGAAAGAACCTAGATGTCCATCAACAGATGAATGGATCCAGAAGATGTGGTATATATACACAATGGAATACTATGCAGCCATCAACAGAAATGAAATCCTGACATTTGCAACAACGTGAATGGAACTAGAGGGTATTATGCTGAGTGAAGTAAGTCAAATGAAGAAAGGTAATTATCATATGATCTCCCTGATATAAGGAATTTGAGAGGTAGAGTGGGGGGTTTGGAAGGTATGGAAGGAAAAAATGAAACAAGATGGGATCATGAGGGAGACAGACTATAGGAGACTCTTAATCTTACAAAACAAACTTAGGGTTGGTGGAGGGAGGTGGGGTTGTGGAGAGGGTGGTTGGATTATGTTCACTGGGAAGGGTATGTGCTATGGTGAGTGCTGTGAAGTGTCTAAGCCTGACAATTCACAGACCTGTACCCCCGGGGCAAATAATACATTATATATTAATAAAAATAATTAAAAAAATTCAACTCTATTGTGTGACATCTCCTATAACTCTATTGTATGACATCTCCAACGTCTCCTATGGCAAGCCCATCTTCCACAACAGCAGGGAAATCTGGAATGTTTTCCCTAAAGAGAGCTTTGGTAAGTCCCTAATAGTCTTAAAAGTTACAAATAATGTAATTCCAATGTTGCAGTGTCTTCCTCAGTTTGCTCAGGACTGGGGTGTTTCCGGAACCTGAACTTTCAGCACTAAAACTGGACAGTCCCTAGCCAGCTGGGCTGGGTGGTCAATGGATGCAGTAATTGTGGGTATTAAGTTTTTAAAGGTGTCTTAGTGGTAATAATCTCAATAATTGATATATTTAAATTTTATTAGCATTATAAAGTGTTTTCTACAATATAGAAAAGACATACTTCCTTCTGTACTGTACAAAACCTCTGATAAGATTCTGGGGTTTTGACTAATCAGAAAAATATTCCATCTGATTGAGGAAAACCACCCTTTCCAAATGGGACACTCAAAGTCCTAGAAGCTTATATTCCTTACATTGTGTCTCTCTTCCAGTAAAACTCTCCTTTTTCACCCAGGACTCCTGAACCTTTGTAGTTATCATTTCCTTGCTTTTCTTCAAAGTTTACTACCTATGTCTGCCTCCCTTAGCAGGAGAATAGTTTTGTCTGTCTGTGAACTTTTTAGAAATGGAATGTAGTCATTCTTTTTTGTTTTTGTACGTACTACATATTTTATATTTTTATTTCATTAAAATAATGTACTCATTAAAAAAATCTGTATAAAGAAACTGACATAACTAACTGGAATTAAAATTAAAACTTTAAAAAATCATCTATATAAAGTATGATCCCAAAATCATGTTTCTAAGGTCGCCAATCACCTGAGTAAAGTGTAGGCTCCATTCATAAAGGCTGGAGAAGTAAATGTTGATCGACAACAAGCACTGTTTGCCCCTGCTTATCCATGTGCATCTACCACAGAGAAAATACTGAGAAAAATAAATAGCCATGTGTGTTATGGTTCTAGAGCGTTTCTAGTGGGCTCTATGCTATGATAAAGATTCCATGTGCCCCAACGAAGGTTAAATCTAGGTTTGTTAACTGGTCAAAAAATGAAAATTGAATCAGAATACTCAACTATTTCAGGATGAGAGCTGGTCCAGTCCATGGCTTTGCCTGGGTCCCTCAAGCCCCAAATGGGTCTACAGCTACCAAGGATGTTTTTGTGGCAAAGCCTTACTAGATCTGCAAAAACCTATTTCTACCCCAGAGCCTTTTTTTTTTTTTTTTACGATTTTATTTATTTATTTGACAGAGAGAGAGAGATAGCAAGAGAGGGAACACAAGCAGGGGGAGCCGGAGAGCGAGAGAAAGAGGCAGACGCAGGCTTCCCGCTGAGCAGAGAGCCTGATGTGGGGCTCGATCCCAGGACTCTGGGATCATGACCTGAGCTGAAGGCAGAGGCTTCACTGACTGAGCCACCCAGGTGCTCCTCCCACACAGTCTCTTATACAGGGGGTTATTCTGTCTCTTTGCCAGAAACCTTTCCACCAACAATCTATACATCTTTATTTAAGGGAAGTCGCCCAAGCATCAGACGCCCCTGAATCTTGAGTGAAACTCAGCACCAACGAGGCTAATTCCTGTGGGAAAATGAAGAGCTGGGACCCACTTATGCTTCTAGTTTTCTTGGGTCCTTAAAGCCTATTATCCTGAAACTTCTAACATGCTAGGAGGAAAAATACCAGAGTGCAAGAAATGTGAGTTTAAATACCACATCTACTGCTACCTAGCTATGTGATTCTAGAGACCTCGCTTATCCTGTTTGCTTTCAGTGTGCCCTGAACGCAATGAAGGGGGTAAGACTGAATGCACAGACTCTCTGGGTCAGGGCCTCTGCCCTATAAAATGATGCCAACTATCCTATAATTGGTCATGTAGTATAACTTTACCCCTCAGATTTCTACTGAGGCCAACAATAACTCATTAGCCTACAATGTGTTGACTAATTATTCTTTATGCTTAGAATTAATCAGAAACACATAACCTAAATCGCTCCACTTATCTGCAGTTCTAATTCTTGGTGATTTAATTGTTGTACAGCTTGCCCAATGAACTGATGCCTTGTAATTAAGAAAATTGTTGTTTTGGATTCTCCCTTCCAATTGCATGCATTTGTGCATACTGTTATAGGATGTAGGCTTCCCTGTGCTTCAACCGTTATGCCCACACTTCATGAGGCAAATTTAAAGCCTTTTAAATTTGTTGTGGCTGAAAACGTTAAGTGCTCAGCAGAGTTCATTCATTCTTCTTCCTGGACCAGCCAGACTACATCCTTTGGTCTTCCTGGCGGATGTACCCAGAGGGCTGACTTCCAGATAATGCAATGTGAGTGAAGAGGGCTGGAGCCCTTTCTGGGCAGGCTCTTGTGAACTTAATCACAGCCACTACTGGGTTACTTCTCATTCTGCCAGCTGAATGTGCGCGTTCTCAAGACCCCAGAGGGTGTCAGAGCTACAACACGGAGGGAGCCTTGATCCCCACGCCGCCCTGACCCCAACGGCCCCCTGTCTACCAAGAACAGATGTGAGCTTGTGTTGGAGCCCTTACCAATGGTTTGGTTTTCACAAAAATTTAGTCCTTCTTAGTTATTACACTGTCATAAATATAATTAATAACTTCAAAACTAGGTAAGATACTCTTTTCTTCTTCCCTAACTTGGCCCTCAGATCAGAACTGCTGATTTTTTGAGGGTAAATCAGTTACTCTTCCAGAGTGCTCTAAAAGCATCCTGACCCGGTGACTATTAAATCCCCCACAATGCTCTGTCACTCAAATCACCTTCTTGTATTCTGTTTTCTATTTGCTTGGAACTAAGTCCCTTCCAGCAGACAGTAAAACATGAATCAAATTGGTTGTTGTGCAGCAGAGGGATGTCCAGCACAGCACACCTCACAGTGGAAAGACCTTGGACGCTGGGGGTAAAGGTGAAACCACTGCATCCATTACTGAGGGTGTTTGTCCTATGAGAGACAGATGCCTGATGCCTCAAAACCAGACCTGTCTGTTTGCAGTTGCGAACGTGAATGGATGGGGGGCTGGGTAGAAGAGAATCATTAAGTTGGATGATCTTGGTAAGTAAGCAATAGGAAGTGTTGGTAATGTATTACAGAATGGAAGTGGCAGAGGATAGTGGTTCTCAAGTGGGGTCTATGGAAAAACTCACAACGTGGGAATTTGGGAAAAAAAACAAATTATCAGGTTCCAACTCAGATATACTAAAACAGAAACTCTGGGGTACAGCCCTTAAATCGCACTCCTTAACAAGCCCTGCAAGTGATTATGGTGTGTCCTGTGTTTGGGACCCCCTGCACGGGATCTCAGCCATGGCTCACGAGCACGTGAGTAACGGGCTGCCGTCCCTGACCTGTGTTCTCTTCTTGGATCGATCACAAGCTAGCCATGCATTCACAGAGCAGCAACTTACCCTCTTCTCTGCGCTCATGTGTGATATTTAGCCAGTTTTCCTTATGATTCTAAAATTCTAAAATGACATGAGCTATTGTCATTGTTACCTAAATGGATGTGCTTCCTGGAAGGCATTATAAACATCTAAAATATTGCCATTTTCCTTATAACACAGCATTACTGATTGACATGTCTGTAAGATTTCAATGTCCATCGACAGATGAATGGGTAAAGAGGACGTGGCACACGTATAAGCTAGAATACTACTGAGCCACCAACAAAGAATGAAATCTTGCCATTTGCAATGACGGGATGGAGCTGTTAAGGGAATGTTAAGGGAAATAATGTTAAGGGAAATAAGTCAGTCAGAGAAAGACAAATACCATATGCTTTCACCCACTGGTAGAATTTAAGAAACAGATGAACAAAGGGAATGGAAAAAAGAAAGAGGGAAGCAACCAAAAGAGACTCTTAACTCTGTTTAGAGAACAAACAGGTTGATGGAGGGAGGGAGGTGGGGGAGAGAGATGTGTGGGGCTGGACAGGTGACGGGGATTAAGGAGGGCAACTTGTGATGAGCACTGGGTGAACAAATCGCTAAATTCTCCCGAAACCAATACTACACTATATGTCAACTGAATAGAATTTAAATAAAAACTTGAAGCAAGATAAAATAAAATGCAAAAAAAAAAAAAAAAAAGGTTTCATGTACTTCCTTTGAGAAACGATGGTCTGGGACCCCCTGATAATAAAGGACAAGCCTCCTGTGTCAGTGTTCTTGCAGAAACAGTGTATTCTGTATGTATGGATGACAAATACTTCATTACGGCTTGCCTAGATTTATCTGTCTTCCACTTATGGATAAAAACCTCTCTATCCAAACAGTATAGGTTCATATTACAGGTATGTTCAATTTCATAAAGTTAACATAGAAATCCATGTTTACTCACAGATATTAGACTGTACTAGATTATCCCATAACAACGTACCACAACAGAAACAACAAAATAAACAATGTAAGATCCTGAAGTTTAGAAGGCCAAGGTCAAGGCATCGACAGGGTTGGCCCCTGGTGAGGTCCCGTTTTTGGCTAGTAGATAGGCCCCTTCTAACTGTGTCCTCACATGATCTTCCCTCTGCTTGTATTTGAACTGTAATTTCCTCATCCTACTGAATTATGGCCTAACCCAAGAAGGTCATTTTACCTGAATTACCTCTTAAAAGGTCCTCTTTCCAAGTATACTCCCATTCCAGGGTACTGTGGTTAGGACTGCAACATATTAATTTGTGGTGACACATAGCGGCCCATAAGTGAAGTGTCTAGGCAACACTCAAGCAGCATTTGGAATCAGGCTGTTCCTCCCTACAGACCTGCTAATGTTTCTAAGATCATTCATTAGATTAAGGAATGGAGGAAAGGAGTGCTTTGTCCACATGTGGTTGGACCCTGCCTATGTTAACTAGTATTTAAATTATTCTGACTGGCTTTACTAAAGAGTCAAACATAAAATGGTACAATAAAAATGCAAAATACAAAATGTAAAAATACATGGTGATTACTTATAATAACAGTAACTATAATTTCCAATACCATCTTCTATTCTTTAGAATGAAAACAGGGATCAACTTCCCATCATGAAAGAGAAACTACATGGGTTTCTAATAAAGATCACACCTGCCATGGTTCATGCTGAACTGAGATTAATATATAATAAGTATCACCAGAAGAATATCAGTTAGCTTGAAAAGCATTGTTGTATGTCTATATTACTCGTTTCTGAAATTCTGATTAAATTAGTATGCATATTAGTCAGGTGGATACTGTGTTGTATGACAGTAAGTTACATATAAAAACAGGAAAAATAACAAAGTGTCAACTACACAATGCCCCTAGATGATGAATCAGTGTTATTTTAATTGTACTAATATTATGATAATTATTAGAGTTTTAAAATCTCTACAACTTCTTTGGAATGGGCAAGACTTATTTCTGGCTGGGTATTGGTATGCAAGTTCTCAACAAAGCTAGCCATTTATATCTGCAATATCACACTAAATTTTTAACTAACAATTTACTAGCTCAGGAAAATTTTATAAGCTCTCCTTGGTAGGTCATATTTGTCATGGTAAAATGTATGTGTCAACTTGGCTAGACTATGGTCAAATATTAGTCTAGATGTTGCTATGAAGATACCTGTGGATGTGTTTAAGATATTATTTATTTATTTGACAGAGAGACAGTGAAAAGAGGAACATAAGCAGGGAGAGCAGGAGAGGGAGAAGCAGGTTTCCTGCTGAGCAGGGAGCCCAGGGCAGATCCCAGAACCCTGGGATCATGACCTGAGCTGAAGGCAGACACTTAATGACTGAGCCACCCAGGCGCCCTGTCTATGGATGTGATTAACATTTATAATCAACTGACTTTAATATTTATAATCTACTGACCCGAGGGAAACAGAATTCTACCTCCAGAATGCAAGACAGGAATCTGTAGGGCAAGCCAATGGGGAAGAATTAACGTGGCAACATTGAGTCTAAAGGCTGGAAACTGGGGCAGAATTTCCGTGTTGTGGAAATAACTAACTGGCCCATCTGCATCAGTTGGATGAATGATGGACCTTCACTGAAGACGTCAATTCATGCTACTGCTTGCTGGAGCACATCTTTTACTAAAGTGAGAAGCATTGCTGGCCACTGGATGCTTCCTAGTCTGTGACCTGCACACTTCCATGGCTCATATTTGCAACTTCTGATGTGAAAAAATATAAGAGGATCATTTCCTTGTCTAGAGCCATTTCATACCCATGGCATGCCTTCCCCTCTCCCCAGCTGACTGGTCTCCCTGGCTCCTCAGGGACAGCTGCCAGGCACATTCTTTCCAGTCAAGTTTCGGGTGGCCCAGATGCGATTTGGAATGTGTCATCTAGCATGTATTTTAGATAAGATCCTTAAAACTGGAAAAACTGTCCAACAGCATTCTTTGATGTGGCAACAGAGAAACATCTTATTTTATTTTGTGGATAGAATATACAATTTTAATTGAAATCGTCCTAAAGGTTTTGTTATATTTTCCTTCAGAAATTTTTTTTTTCCCTCGTGTGAAACCACAGATTGAAAAGATAGGTTGCCTCACGGATACAGTTCCGCTGTAGAAAACAAAGAGGCAACCCCATATTCTATCAGTGAAAACTCTGCCTTTCTCTTTTCTTTCTGCTCCCTACAGATTGGTCAACATCACCACTGCCACACCTGCGCCAGCTACACTCAGCTCTGTCTTCCCAGCCATCCCTTTCGGGAGACCTCTGCACATGCATACCTAGCTACCTGCCAGGCACCCTCACTGTAGGGGTCTACCAGGACCTGGAATTCAATATGTCACTCCAAACTACTCTTGTGTATTCCTTACCTCAGGTTGAACTCCAATATTGACCCACCTGATGGAAACAAACATTCTACCTTGAGTTTCCAGAATTACACCCCAAACTCTTTGGGCCTCCAGGTCTTTTATCTATGTATGTTTGTATATATACGTGTGTGTGTGTGTGTGTATCCATATATATGGATGTAAATATATAAAACACACATATATATTAATATATGCATGCATATTACTCTCTAAAAATGCTAAGGAAAGTCATAAACATTGCTTATTTGAGATCTGGTATCACATCCTGAAGGAAGTTTCTACAGTATCCCCTCCCCTTTCCAAACTGCTCTATAAACTCCTAAGCTTATGCCTTATTGCAGCAGATCTTAGATGGCATAGACATAATGCCTATTCACGTGCTCGACTCCCCTGGTGACTTAGAGGCGAATATAGGATCATGGTGTCATTGTAAGTTCAGTTCTTAGCACCAATGACGATTTTGTGAATCAACAGGAACGTTTTAAACTTTAGAAAAGCCATTCACAAAAGTCATTCTTGTGACTATCATTGTTACTTTACACATTAAGCATTAGCTATTATTAATATTTTAAGTTCATATGAAAGAGCCACCTGCCCTTCCCCTACCCATGCCTATGTGATAGGCAAGTCTCCTTTTGTGTATGTGGAGTAGACAGGATTTGAAGATGGCCCCACAAAAGTCATCCTACTGTTACTCCTGTGATTATATCCCTTAATATTGGAAAGGGGGAGATTATCTAGTCACACAAATTCTATTAAAAGAGAATGGTTTCTGCTTCTGGGAGCAGAACTGGAAGCAGATGAGCTTTACCAAGGAGAGGAAGTTCCCCTATATTACCAGTCCTCTGGGAATTTTCATCATGAGTGGTGTTGGATATTGTCAAGTGCTGTTTCTGTATTTATCGATATGATCATAAAAGGTTTTTTAACCCATTGATATGATGGATTATAGTAACTGAATTCCAAATGTTGAACAATGTCTGGAATACACCTCACTGGTTGTGGTGTATAACTACTTTTATATGTAACTGAACTTGACTTCCTAGTATTTTTTTGAGAATTTTTACAACTGTGTTCATGAGAAATAGTGGTCCTTTGGCCTCAATTTTAGTTATCTTTTCTTCTGCTTTTACTTTCAATTTAATTTGCTCTTATTTTTGTAGTTTCCTAGATGGAAACTTAGGTAATGGATTATAGAGTTTCTTCTCTCATAATATATTCATTTGATGCTTCAAGTTTCCCCTCTAAATACTGGTTTTGCTGCATCTCACAAGTTTTAATGAGTTATATTTTGATTTTCATTTAGCTCAAAATATTTTTTGAATTTTCTCTTGGTACTTCATCATTGATTCTTGTGTTACATAGAAGTACGTTACTTAACCTCCAACTATATTTGAAATTTTCAGCTCTTATTGATTCAATTTTTAATTAAATTGTTGTCTAGTTTAATTTAATTGTTGTCTGAGAGCATATTTTGCATGATTGCTATTTTATAGTTTGAAATGCAGTCTATCTGGGGAATGTTCCATGTGATCTTGAGAAGAATGTGTGTTATGTTGCTGTTCGATGGAATACTCTGTAAATGCCAACTACTTGAACTAACATTTTTTATATGGTATGAAGGACCAGAGTTCCTATTTTTACATACAGATGGATATCCAGCATCATTTGTGGAAAAGACCCTCTTTTCTATAAGAAGTTGCCTTTGTATTTTTTTCAAAAACCACCTGTCCCTTTATGTTTAGGTTTACTTATGGACTTTTTCTTCTGCTTCATTGATCTCTTTTGATTATCTTTTCATGAATACCACATTAACTTGATTAATTATCCTTATAACAATTTTTAAAATATGGTAATGTTTATCTTCCCATTCTTTGTAAACTATAGGCTAGTCTAGTTCTTCTGAATGCCCATATATATTTTAGAATTATTTTGTTCATTTTTACAAAAACCTGACAGACTATTGCTTGGGATTTCATTGAATTTATAACTCAAATTGGGAAAAATTGATTTCTTATCTATATTTAGTCTTCTGACACATGAACACTCTTTATCTTTCCATTTATTTAGGTTTCCTTTGATTTCTTTAAGCAATGTTTGGTTGTTTTCATTTTATAGGTCCTTGAAATATTTTAATTCCTAATACTTTATCTCAAAGTATTTTATGTTTTTGATGCTATAATAAATGATACAGCTTTTAAATTTCCATCTCTGATTTTAATTGCTAGCCCTTGGAGCTTGTGATTATATTTTATGAAAATTCAATTGATGTGTTCTGCCTTTAGACTTCAATCTAGCTGAGATCAGGCACCTGTTTTCTTTCTCTGACCTCCTCTGTTTAATGTGCCAATCAGTTGTGTCAATGAATGGGTGAATGATTTATTTGATCTTTCACTGCACAAGGATTCTTAGACATTCTGAAATCTGGGACAATTAGCAGCTTTATTTTGTCTACTCCTCATTAAGTGTGATAGAGAAGTATCACTACTACCTAGCCCTTCTGCCTAAATACATCCATAGCCTTGGAATAATAGTCCCACAGTTATCATCAAGACAAAGTAAGATTCCAACACTCTAGTTAGCAGAAAGTTTGGAGAGGCAAACATTTGAAACAATGTAACTTTCATTTCTCAACTTCTATTAAAATATGTGTTCAGGATGTTAATGTAGACACAGAAGAACAGCAGGAGGTTCTCAAGAATCAATTATAACTTAACATGAGCCTGGAATAATAGCAGTGCCACAATGTAGTATCATAAAATAAGGAATTGCTCAAAAAAGGGCAGATGCATGTGGAAATGAAATCACAGAAACAACAGTAAAGAGTTTCAGTGGCCAAAACTGGAACAACTTGAGCAACAGATTAAATTTTAAAAAGTATCAGATCAGGGCACCTGGGTGGCTTAGTGGGTTAAGCCTCTGCCTTCGGCTTGGGTCATGATCCCAGGGTCCTGGGATAGAGCCCCACATTGGGCTCTCTGCTCAGCAGGGAGCCCATTTCCTCCTCTCTCTCTGCCTGCCTCTCTGCCTACTTGTGCCTACTTGTGATCTCTCTCTCTCTCTCTCTCTGTCAAATAAATAAATAAAATTTAAAAAAAAAATTTAAAAAGTATCAGATCATAGTACACAGAATAAAACAGTCATGCATCCATAATGACATAAGTAAGTAATTTCATAATTTCAAAGAATAAATTTTTCAAGATTTAGAATAATAGAAAACACCATTGGCACTGCACAGTAATAATTACTGCAAGCAAGAGCCATTAATGGATGCCAAAACGATTTGATAAAAGTTTGAAGAGAAATAATATAATTACAAAATGTAAAGATCTCCCCTAAGTTATTTAAATTAAAAAAGGAAAAACATAGTAACTTTACATAGAGAGATTTAGTAATATTACTTTAACTGAGGAAATAATTTTATTATTAGGAAAAAACATTTATATTACATACCCTGAATTGATGCACCAAGAAAGACACATCACTGTAACATTCTTGTAAAAAATACATAACTTCAATTGAATCAGAAAATACAAATAAAGGGAATTTCTATAATTTTTATAGAATAAATTTCTATGGAATAACCAGTACCCTTCAAAATGTCAAGGGCCCAAAGACACCCCTAGCACCATCACCACCGGAAAAAAAAAAAAAAAAAAGGAGGGGCTGCCAAGAATCAAAGACTACGATGACATGACATTAGACAACCAAATACAATGTGACATTCCACTTGAATCCCAGAACAAAAACAGGACATTAGGGGAAATCTGAGGAACTCTGAATTACCCCAACTTAAATTTTTGATTTTTGATCACTGTTATGGTTATGATCACTGGGTATGATAAGATGTAAGATATAAATCAAGCAGTTCATTTTTGTCTGACAGACATTGTTCCAATAAAAAATAGTTGGTATCTTTTATTTTGCCCCCCCCAAAATTGACTTTATTCTGTTAGTTATTGGAGATGTGTTCCTTCATGATTCTTTGAAGAAGCATCAGAGTCGACTTTTTGTAAAACTGTACTGCATCCCAAAAGGAGGAAAAGCTTACATAAATATTTTCGCACTCTGCCAATAAGATGGAATTTTCAACTCACTACTAACTCACACTCTAATCCTCGACATCCTCTTTCTCAAGAAAAAACTGTATATCTATCTCACTGTAAATTCAACATAATGAATCCCCTAATCTGATCAATGACAGCAAGTGGTGGAATCCAAGATGGGTGCCACCGTGTATCTCCACGTCCTGTTTCTCCCAGTTAGCCGATTGCAAACGCAGGCTTCATTCGGGCATTCTACAAATTCTCTGGAAAACCATTGACATCTGATTCTCTGTGAACCAAGTTATTCTCCCGTGCAAAGAGTATGGAGAAATTTTCAACACCACAGAGAATGTCCATGCACCCGGACAATGCCTGAAACAAGCAACAGTCTCAGTGGTGTTCATGGGTCCCTTAGAGCCAAAAGTGATTACAGAAGAGTTGCAAGAAACCTCCAGGGAAAACCTGAGAGCCGAGTAAGCCAATAGCTGTTTATACAATGCCTCAGTGCTTGGCAAACTTAAGACTTTTCAGAATTGAAAATGCAGAAATTTTACGTCTTCATGCTGATATTGTTTAGAAAGAAATGATATACTTCTCAAGGCATTTTAAGCAACACAGCAGATATGGAAGAAAACAGCAGAGGGAAAATAACTAGAATCCTATCAACAGCATGGAATTTTATCAGTGTGAGCATTTATGATCTGGGCACACTCTGTCTCTCTGTCTCTTTGTCTCTCTCTCTCTCTCTCTCTCTCTCTCTCTCACACACACACACACACACACAATTAAGTTTAAAACAGTGAAACAGCAAATGTGGATTCATAACCTTGCTTGCTAGACTCTTGCAATTATCATGAAGGAACACATCTCCAAGCAACACCTAAAGGTTTCTACCTCATTTATACTAAAGTGTGGAATATTATACTCTAAGTTTCCCATTTTTTCATGAATATTCAACTATTTAGTATCAGTTCCATTCTTCCCATGAGTGTTTTAATCTGGTCAAGTATTTCTAACTTTTCGTTTTTGTTTTTGTTTTTGTTTTTACCCAACTCTTTCCTAATCTCACACATACCTTGGCTACCTACCTCCTTTTTTCTTCTCTCCCTGGTGAACACTTCCCATACGGTTCACTCTCCCTGTTTCCACACTAACATAATTCTCAGGCTTTCCCACCGGGTACCTACACTTGCTCTCTGTCATCAATATTCATTTCCAATATCTAGACAGATCTTGAGGACAACACCCAGTTTTTAATCCATGTGATTTTTTTAGCAGTGACCACCAGCATTCCACGTCTCTTTGTGTGGTCCCTTGCTCTCAATCTCCTATGCAGTTCACCTGCTCAGTGATCCAGTAATGTTGCCAGATACGGCTCTGCCTGGCCCACTTCCTCACTCCAGCCTATACCCTCTCTCCTAACAGACTCATCAGTGCCCATGGCTAGAATTATCACCTGGATACAAAACCCCACTAACTTATCATTTATTAATCCACGAGTTATGTACTGAGTGCCTGTTACGCACCAAATACTGCTCCAGGTGTCAGAAAGCAAATTACATGAGGCCCGGCCCTCACATAGCATCTCCAATGTCTCCTCTAAGCTCCAGACCCACATTCCCTGTCTGCCTTCTTTAGCTCTCTATGTAGATATCTCAAGGTAGCTCACATTTTACCTACAAAGCCTTCCAAAATTCATACCACTGACTCTTCTCTGCCACAAATAAGTTACAGAAAACACCATAATTCCTTCCTTTCAGTGTTCAATAGTGTCCTAATTCATACCCCTCAACCAGCCCCAGGCTACTGTATTGTCTTGTTCATCCTTCCTTTACACCACGATCTCCCTCACGACACCTGCCCAAGACACACGCCTGGTTTCAGCACTGAAAACCGGTCCCACCTTCTTCTGTTTCACAGCATCTGAATGAGTAGTCTCTTCGCCCTCGAACAGATCTTATCTCAGTCACTCTATCTTTAAGGTGTTTACTTAACTCTTCGGTTAGGTCAAATCTAGCTATATCCCACACTCATCAATTAATATAGCATCCTTTCATAGCAATTAGCACCATTTTAGTTCAGCATTGTTTTGGATGCTGTGATTAACTGATTAATATCTATCTCTCTTTATGATTTCTCAATTTCATGATGGCAAGAATGATGTATTTCTTGACATGTATAGCAACATATTTTAATACTATCATCTGGGAAACTTGTGTTGCTTAAAAAAGTAAATAGGTGAATAAATAAGATACTATAATTTTGAGTTTAAATTTAAAGTTTTTAAAGTTATTAGAATTCACCCTTTCCTTTCAAAAATATCTCTGAATTGTGCCTTAGACAATACTAAAATAAAATATTAGGCATCAAACATTTCGTTTCTCTGATTCTAAGATCTAAAGAATTGGACTCAATTAGATATACCACCTTTTCAGAAATTTTTCTGCATGTGATAATAGCTAAAACCTCTTAAAAAGAGAATGTAGTTCTGGGATCATCATAGATCTGACTGTATCAAGGATTTTATTCAGTCCATTCCAACTTCTGAAAACCCTTGGAGGTACACCACAGGCAACAAAAACAGAGCAAGCGCAGAGTAGGATGCACTGTATCAGAAGCTGGTAGGTCTTATTTCAGCATTCATGGAAAGGGCTGTGATAAAATTTCCAGAGTACCACAAGTGAAAATATTATATTGTATATTGTAGTTTACAGAAAAAGATGATACTCTTAACTATAAATGTACCTGATTTGAATGTTTGTGGGTAGGAAATACATGGTCTTCCTTAATTCCCACTTTAATATCATTTATCCTTGAAAGTAACTCTAGCTCATAGTTTATTTTTAAATTTTTTAAAAAACTTTTTATTTATTTGACAGAGAGAGACACAGTGAGAGAGGGAACACAAGCAAGGGGAGTGGGAGAGGGAGAAGCAGGCTTTCTACTGAGCAGGGAACCCAATGTGGGGCTTGATCCCAGGACCCTGAGATCATGACCTGAGCCAAAGGCAGCTGCTTAATGACTAAGCCACTCGGGGGCCCAATTTTACAGTTTAGTCTCAAGACCTTTCAAATACACATAAGCTTAAATGTGATCTTTATGCAACTTATTTATTAAAAAACAAAATTTTAAATAATGAATATAAATGATGAAGAAAATAATTTAGAAGTTTCAATACCTTTACTAAAACTAAGATCTAAATTTAAAACATAGAAGGCCAAATAAACAGAGATCTTTAGTCAAGTTATGATAGAGAGTAGCTGATAGTTTGGTTCATAAACTCTACTGCAGATGTTTAATTACATAACTCTGAAATATCCAGAGAGTGAAGAGGATCAATGATGCTTTTATTTTTAGAGCTTAGTGTTGTCAAATGATACTGTGACTTTTTGACAAAAGTGAATGCATGTAACAAAATAGAAACTGGAAAGGATACGACTGCAAGGGATTACCTTTGGAAGAGCTTTGTTGTTTTCTATAAACCAAAAGTCAACAAAACCTTGTAGGCATTGAAAATTTCAAGTCCCAACCACAAGCTGTTACATTGAACAGTGGCCTTGTTCGGCCAATATGTATTGTTTTGTGCACTGGAGGCATGGGAGCTGCAGAGAATGTGTGGGCGTGTCCACTCTTTCCCTCATTCCGATAGGTCTCTTCATCAAAGACAGAAATCTTGAGGTAGAGATGCCTTCCTTATGTATATCTGGGAGCTCCATAAACATTCAGATTTTCCACAAGAAATACCAAAAGGGAAGAAAAACCAAGACCAACAAAATGGTAAGTGACACTGATGGGGGTACTTACACTAGGGGTGAACACAGCATTACACACACCAATGTCCCATCATGACACTGTGCACCTGAACCTGGAACCAACTGACACTGCATGTCAATGATACTTCAGTTTTTAAGAAAGCTATACTTAAAACATTTCCATTGTTACTAGATGAATCTAGAGTTAATCAACGAATCAACAAGTCACTTGCATATCATCTATTCCATGTGACACAGATGCTTGTCCAGATTTAAGGTATGAAATCTCTAATTGATGAGCATGGTTTATATTAAATGAAAGGAAGCCATTTCAGTCTTGAAATACTCTATTATATGCCCCCTTTTATACTCTGGTGGCTACATGACATTTTTCATGGAACCATGCCCCACTAATTAGTGAATTTCAGGTTTCCTTCCCCCAAGAAATCCTAGAAAGCCCAAGTACTTCTTGAGAAAGGCTCCTACAGATAAAGACTTTCCTGCTAGCAAATGGCATTCATGTACTTGTTATTAGGTATCTTATCTGGATATTGTCAAGGAGATTTGACGATGTTACTCTTCTGTCCTTCCTTTAACTTACTCAAGCAAAGAGAGAGAGACTTTGGCCTGCTGTTAAGTTCCTTTACCAACATAGGAGGATGTGCCACTGGCAGATTTGAGTGGGCTCCATTTACTTGATCAGATTGCATCGAAAACTTATCTTCTAAGAAGCTTTAGTAAAGAAACCTTGATATGTTCTGTAATGATGACAGCATTTCAGAAACATCATCCAGAAACTACAGCTGCATGTACTCGTCAGATGCTGTATCATCACAGAATTGAGAGACAGAAGGTGGTCTGATAGAGAATATATCAGATTACATAATAGTTTGACTAGTCTCTTTCCCATCAGAATGCCTGGTCCATGATGGAACAGATAACACATGTCATACATTCTCTTTCAGAAGAGGTGGTTTAGAGTATTTGTTTACATATGGGAGCTGGTTAAATTTGGTGACTTTGCATGTAAAAAAATCCTAGTGGAAAAATTCCTTTACTAAAGAAATAGAGTAGGATGTTCAAATTATTAAAAACTCATTTCATAATTTAAGTACCTTCATATGGTAGGTGGTGATTTAAATTATCTGTTTGTGCCTCCAGAATGGCATAATTTTGCCACTCCCCATTACTTAAAAATGTGATAACAATTTTCTAAAAAAATTTCTTTAACCAGAAAAAGTTCGATAGCAATCTCGTCATCTATAACCCACACATGGGATATTAAGAGAGGTTTAACAACGATAAGGAAAACTGAGATAAACAGAGCAGTGTCCTATTTGTGATGAGAAAGCTGGGTGAAATAAACACCCCCTGCCTTGCCAGCAGTCACCATTGGAGGAACCCCACAGCAGGAAGGTGTCCCCGTACTTGCTACATTGCTTCTACCATCTAAGAGACACCCCGTGGCACCCATCTTCCAGTCTACCAGTCCTGCTATGTTTTGGACTTCTTAGGACAATGTGAGTTCTCCTACCTTTGGTTGCTTGCCTACAGCCTTCAGCCTGCCTGTGTCCTGACAGAGGGTTTCCCACTTGTCGGATCTGGGCCATAGTTTCCTTCCCACACTAGCAGATGTGGCCTGCTAATGTCAAGCTGGAGTCCCCTGCCCACCTAACCCCTTGCAACCCAACAGTCTCAGACCACCTGTGCTGCAGTGGAAGGCTGCCGGCCTGCTAGTCCTTCCTGCCAGCTCGGACCAATGTATGTGTACCAGCTTAAGGCAACCCAATGGGCTTCCTCCATCTGCGGGGCTACAAACATACCTTCTCCATTGAGGTCTGAATCCTGGCATGGAAAGCTCCAAGCCTGTCCTGTCCCTGGGCATCCTCTCTCAGTCCCGGGCACTCTTTAGCGCACCACCTAACTCACCTAACTACCTAACCTCCCCTATAAATAGTCAATAATTCCATATACCGAAACCTCTCTGTTCCAGTCACTGTGTACTTCTATTCCTGACTACCCGAACTGATGCATTTCCTACAATGAGAACATCTCTGGTATCTGTGATGATAAAACAAGGGCTAAGATTCTAATAAAGGCAACTTGAGGAGAAAAAGTCCATGAGTCCACTGTCTGCAAAATGCAGGGAATATTAAGTTCCTATTAAAGACCCAGAATGATTTAAGAGCAAAAATATTTTTTAGCATAGAGTACATAATCACTTTCAGTGGATTTGTCCCCCAAATCCTCTAAATGAGTACTATAAATAACTGGCAGGCTTCACTTCTTGGGGAAATTCACTCATGCAGAGCCTCTCAATTCCACATGGCACGGATATTACTGTACCCACCGCTCCTGAGAGCAGTGCCTCGCTGCCTGTGCTGGATCAGACTCCTGCTCGCACACCTGAGCGATGTGCTTCTTTCCTCTTCTTATCTCTTGCATCATCTCCCACCCCATTAGCAGATCATGAACAATATTAAATCAACGTGTAGTAATAAGGCCAACCTTAAAGAAATATGAACTTCAATATTAAATATGAATATGAAATATTAAACTCAATTGTAAAAGGAGTTAAAAGCTGCCTATGAGCACTTCTTCCTTCACCCACCACATGTTAGCTCTCCTGGTCTATGTCCGTGATCTCAACTTCCCCTAGGCTGCACCCTTCATCCTCTCTCAAATTTACACCCACTAGGCTTTTGTCCTTTCCCTGCTCCTCCCTGGGTCTTTGACAATCTCCACATCGCCAAAGCTACTGGACAATTCTCAGACGCCTTCTTCGTAAGCCTCAACACCCTTCATGCTGTGGATTACTCCCTATTTGAAACGCATTCTCTTTAGCCTATAGAATACATTGCTTTGTTCGATACGGTATTTTATTTCCTTCCTGCCCCACAGTCCCCTCCGTCTCAGGCTACTAGTCAGGACTCTCAACTAACCTTATGCATTGGAATTTTTAAGATTCATTCCTGGATTTTATTTTTTCTTATTTCACATACTTACAAGGTGAACACATTTGTTCCGTGTACCCCCAAAGACTTGCACATGTATGTGTTTAGTCCTGACATCACCTCTGAACTCTAGGCTCATGTTACTGTCCTTTGAAACAAGTCCACTTAGAGATCTATGAGCATCCCTTGATGCACCTGGAAAAACCACTTCCATATATCAATATGGCGGGAATAATAAACTAAAATGTGAAGCACTTGTAATCCCTCAGACCGTAAGTCAGCTCTTCACACATCCTGCATTGGAAACCACGATGAAATATTCAAAACTTTATGAAATATCTGAAAATTCATTTAACTGGACAGTTATGAATCTCATAATATCTTATTCTGTATGATGCAACAATAATGTTAGTCTCCCTAAATTCCAATGCCAGCGGATGATGTTTCTTGGGAAAATGCTGGGAATTAGGAAAGAGCCTGTGGCACTGGTGAGTCCTGCTGCTTGGCAACTGAGAGTAGAAAATAAACCTTCTAATTACCCACAGGTAGAAGAAGCTTACAGACCTCTGAATTTCTGAAAGAGAAGAGAAAAAGAAATAGGAGCGACTGAGTCTGAAATTCAATCCACCATCCACCTCCCTTACGGTATCAGGTGAGGTGATCCAAGTGGACGGCAGAAGCTGAGGGACCGTATCTCAAAAGCACTGGAATGTTGAGTCCCTGCATCTTTTAAAAAGTGACAAAACTGATGCTGCAAAGTGTTTAAGTAGCTACCATGAACATGGTTTTGCAAATGGCTGACATTCTCATTCTCGGCTTTTCCAATGAAATTTTGGAAAGAATCAAGGGGTTACTTGTGTTTACGGATTCCTTTAATGGTGGCTTCATTCACTGTAAGTCTGTGGATCACCTACTATATTATGCTTACAGCTATGTAAAAGAAAGTGTTTTTTTTTTTTTAAGTTGTAAAAAGAATATATTTATATACATTATAAAATTCTGATTCCTATCACTATAATCCTTGGGAAATATAAGTGATTTGGACAACTAAAGCAAAAAGATATAGAAATATTAGTGATGTATTTCCGGACTCTAATTTTTTTTCCAATTTGTCAACATCCCCCCCAAAAAAGAGTAAGAGGATTTTTGGAGGAATATGAAAGGATTCAGTATTCTTGATATTGAATATAGAGCCAGAATATTTCTTTGCCATGTTAGTGACCTACCTATGATAATAAAATAGGAGTGTTGCCTCTGCGTTCTTAATCTGAAAAGCATCCAGTGTAAAGAAAGGGTTGAGCACTGTCAAAAGCAGGTACATGCTGGCATGAAGCTCAACTTCCCCATTATGGTTCACATTTCTTTTTTTTTTTTTTTTAAAGATTTTTATTTATTTGACAGACAGATCAGAAGTAGGCAGAGAGGCAGGCAGAGAGAGAGAGGAGGAAGAGGCAGGCTCCCTGCTGAGCAGAGAGCCTGATGTGAGGCTTGATCCCAGGACCCTGGGATCATGACCTGAGCCGAAGGCAGAGGCTTTAACCACTGAGCCACCCAGGTGCCCCTGGTTCACATTTCTTACTTGAGTAAATCAGGCAGAATATAAATATGAATACTAGAGCAAACCATGTAAATTCTAAGAAGGGATTTAGGCAGAGACGAACAAAGGTGGAAACAAAACCCCTCACCCCACCCCCACCACAAGGGTGAACAGCAAACCATGAAGTTAAAGTCTCATGGAAAACTGTTAAAATAGGAAAACACAAGACATACCCTTCTCCACTTCGAAGTGCCAAGCCTTATTTACTCCGCCGTGGATTTTACATCACCCTAATCTGGTTCTCTTTTTACTATATTACTTCAACTACCTACTGAGGCTTCCTTTCAAAGCTGCCTTAATTTGCTTAATGAAAACTGTGTCAAACTGCTGAATATTTGTGCCACATTGAACAGCTCAAATCATCCTTAAATCTAAAGATTCATTTCCCCTGTCATTACCTCTCTGGCTGTGTCCTGCATAGCGATGTGAAGTAGCAAAACCTTCTCGGGCTGTCATCAGTGTCTCACGTGGCTTTGTCCCTTGCACACCTTTCAGGTTTGAATATATATATGTGCTTCATTTCTCGGATCGCGTGCACTCAGCTGAGATCCGGAGAAATTCAGAAAACTCTATTTTTAAGGGGGAAAACTGAAATAAAGGAAGGATGGCTGTCTCTCTTTTTATTGCTAACTAATTAGTACAGACCCAAAGAGGGACCCTATTGTTGCATTATTAGAAGAGACATGCCCAAATAAATACAAAGTCTGTTTAAATTATTCAGCTCTTCCAGGACCTCTGAATTCATTTTAACTGCTAAAAGCACACTTATCTATGATGACTGACTCAAATTGTCCTTTCTCATACATAAAATAATTTTAATGCATTTCCCTTTTTCCTTTTTTTTTTTTTTTCAGGATTTTTTTTCCCCACTTAACTACATGACAGGACATTTTGAGCCATTATTGAAGTCTAATGGATTGATTGATTCTGTTTCATCTTATTCTTTCTAGAGGCAAACAAGGAGACTCAATCAAACCTCCAATCCTGAATTCCATATTTGCATGGAGAACTCTGAGTAGTATGACGCACTTTCAACTGGAAGAGAAATAAATCTATTTGCACCACAGTCACATAACAAGTAATACCGTCCACCTTTCCAAGGCCTTCGGGATGAATTTAAAAATCCATCTTTGAATTACAATGATGAGCTAATAAAAGTCAAGGTTCATGAATATCAATGGAGCCATCAGTGTCATAACCTAAGTCAGACCAGCATTTACCTGACTGAGAACTATAATCTTACAAAAACAGGAAAAGAAAGAAAGAAAGAAGAAAAGAAAAGAAAGAGAGAGAGAGAGAGAGGGAGGGAAGGAGAGACGGAGGAGAAGGAAGAAAGCGAAACTCAGAACAATCTCTCTGCTGCATTGTTATTTGCAAAATAAGTCAACAGGGCTGGTGCTACCCTGCTTCTCTTCTTCCTGAATCCTCATTAATCTACAATGTCATGGTAAAAAACAAACAAACAAACAAACAAATAAACCTGAACTTGTGATTGGAAAAGAAGGATCTAAACCTGTTTGAATTCAGATGATTGACTTCTGATCTCAGACACTCAACTTCTGAAACACAGTACTAATAAACACCTCACAAGAATTTTTAAAGTATCAATGAGGTGCCTGTGAAATCACATATGGAATATAAATATGCATGTAAATATATATTTACATATGTATTTATTATATATTAATATATATTTTAATTAATATGTGATTGTTTTATGTAATTATATTATATAATATATTATATATAATTATTTTAATATATAATTATAATTATATAATATATATTTATATATATATATACACACACATACTAGTCCAAAGATTTTTGGAGGAAAGAATTCATACTTGACTCACTGTGGCGCTGCATGACAAGTTACAGCAAAGTGACCCCCACTGGTTTTTTTTGTTTTCATCATCTGATCTTTCATCGGATATGTCCCTTCTCAGTCTTCTGAACGTGAAGAGCAGAGTGGGGTGATTAAAGCATGGGCTCTGGTGTCCCACAGGGCATCCTCATTTTATACCTGAGATTATGATCACAAGTCATAGTCGGAATTAAATTTAATAATTCCTATATAACACACAGAAAAATGCCCAGTGCACAATCAGCACTCCATAATGTAAGCTCTTATTATCTTTATTGGCAAAATTTTAGTGCAGGGTCCCATCCTTTCTCACTGCTGTGGACCATTGTAAGTGTCACCCAACTGGAGTCATTACCAACCCCCCTGCCGACCCACCCCCCCAGCACAGCTTGTAAAATTAACAAAATTGGAATCTGTATGTTTCATGAGACTCCCTTCTACGGCATCATGGTAACTATTTAGCTGGTAAGTACACTGGTCTCTTGTTGAGTTATACTCTAGTAAAATAAATGCACACGTTGAATACATAGCTCTTCTAGAGATGATGACCACTACTTTCCTCCTTTCTACCTGAACTCTTCAGACGTGGACAAGATCTGACATTTAGCTGAACTAACAATGTTTTATTTAAGTTGACGTCCGGATACTAATGTCAAATAGTATTACTACAAATGCAGTAAAGAAGGAAAGTCAAATTAATACATCTAATAGAGTAAAATCTCGATTTCCATTTTGTTTTAATCTGACTTTGGCATTTCAGCTAATGTTTTCCATTTCATTTGCTCTCTCTAACTTGTATCAAGGTTAAAGTGAATTTCTATGGCACTTACTTCCATGAGCAGAACTTGGCGGACTTTGCTATGTAGTTGCTCATTCTCTGTAGTTGAGCAACTTTGGAATTGGTGAATATTAATAGAATCTCAGAAACACAGAGTGAGAAGAGACCTCAGAAACCACCAAATTCAACTCCCTCATCTTACAGAGAAGCAAATCAAGCTCCACAATGATGACCACAGAAAGGTTCTTAGAGCTATATTTGTTTTAAGGACAAATCTGCTGATTGCTTGCCAATGCCCCGTCCCTCTTCTACTTCACTTTCCACTCTTACTTGTAGAAGACATCGTCAGGGACTCTAGCTGAGTCATTCATCCACAAAAGACTGATAATGGTCACTGGATGTACACACCACCAGGAAAACAGCACAGGAGCGCCTCTCCATATGCACGTCTCTTTATTCATATTTTCTGAGCACGACATCTACTCACTCTTCATGTGGTTATACATCAAATGTTTAAAATATCTGTACAAAAAAGACACACGCATGCCTACGACATGTTTTCTTTTAAAATTGAGAAACATACTAGATTCACAGACTATTAACCCTAGAGATGATGTTACAGATCACCAGCTCAAATTTACTCCTGGAATCAGTGGGCTACTTTAAAAAACAAAGGTGATGTGGTTTCTTGCAGATCTCAAGTACGAGCTACAATGATGGGTAGGAGCACAGAAAGTGCTGGAAAGAAAGAACAGCCAAAAAAAAAAAAAAAAAAAAGGAGGCAATACTAAGCTGGCTAAAAGGCACCCCCAAGTCCACACCCAGATGCCACATGAAAGACTTCTCTAAATGCATATATACAGGAAACCATCTTAATCCCCGTGCCTTCTGGTGGTCATGAGATAAGGTCCACATTTCCAGTCCACCTGCAGTCTTGCCAATGCCATTTTTAAAAAGAAAAATAACCTCAAATAATATAATATTGTGATTTTTCTGGCAACATCTGAAATTAAAAAAAAGAAAAAGGGGAAAATTCTCTTTCTCTTATTTCTTTTCTTGCTATGCATTGTGTCATCCCCAAGAAACTACGGTAACATTCATTCATTCATAACTAGTTCATTTTATTTAAAATAATCAGTCCTAAATGTCTCAGAACCACAATGAAACAATTAGGAATCCTTGTTTCAAAAAGACATTTGTTGAAAATTAATCTCAGTTGAGATTCGGATTTTAAATAAAGCTTTTGTGAAGTGTTACTCAAGGAAAAAATAAAAAAAGTAGGTTCTAAACGGATTCTTATGAAAAGATTGACTAAAGTCCCAGGCATGCCCTTTTCCAGATGGTAAAATGCCAGATATCACACTGCATTCTTCCTCAGTATCTTCTCCATTTGATTTATATCCAAAATGCTTTAGAGAAGTAACAGTGACTCCTCAAACAGCATAAATCCAGACCCATGAGGTTTCTCTGCGGTTTTCTAATGGATCTGTGCTTGGTTCTAAGTGGTCTGAAGGTGGGTTTTTAAGCATTTACTAAAACTGACTCTGGAATCAGATGTGTTCTTCCACCCAGAGTACAGCCATCCCTGCCTTGACTACTGAAATGAAGAGCGTTGCCTCCGACAACAAACTTCTTGATATTACGCCATTAGATTGCCACCTGTTTCTGTGGACTGAGAGTCTGCTCTGGGAGAAGAACGGGCAGCACTGCGGTAAAAATGGGTCTTTCTCTCCCCGTGGTTAAAAAATAAATCAGTAATAGAATGTCATGTTCATAACAAAACGACTATTTCAAGGAAAGGAAAACTGATCCTTCCATTGAGAATTCTGCATCGACTTACGTCCAAGGTTGCGTCTCTCATATTATATCTTCAAAATGTTAGCTTATACTTTGTAGACAAGGTACTGGGGACCTGAGAGGGAACCCACGGAGGACTGTGGGGTGGGATGAAAAGTTCCAAGTGTGTCTTGGGTCTTTCAGAAAGAAGCAGAGGATACCAAGTCAACAGTGATTTGCTATCAACTGTTGACACATCTTTTTTTTTTTTTTTTAAGATTTTATTTATTTATTTGACAAAGAGAGAGATCACAAGTAGGCAGAGAGGCAGAGAGAGCGGGAAGCAGGCTCTCCGCCAAGCAGGGAGCCTGATGTGGGGCTCAATCTCAGAACCCTGAGATCATGACCTGAGCCGAAGGCAGAGGCTTAACCCACTGAGCCACCCAGCTGCCCCTTGACACAACATCTTAAGACGGTGACCTCCTCAAGAGGTACTGACTCTTCATTTGGAACACACCTGTTTCCGCCATTATACCAAGGAGGTGGTTTTCTAAATTGCCCCGGCCCTGACAATGCTAACCACCAAAACTATGGTTCAAAACTGTAGCTAGTCTTTGGGTTCAGTTACTTTTGGAAATACTATTCTATAATCTTACCCAAAAACACCTGTTTAGAAGAGAGATGTGAAATTGGGGATTGTTTTCCTTCCAGTGGCATGTCAAGTTTTATGATTTAAGTAATATTCTCTTATCTCGGGGTCAAAATACCAGTGCTCTCTCACTATCCACTCAGATGTATGTGTGATTCAGAACAGAAGGGAAGCAGGCTGAACCCACACAGTAACAAACTGTTTCCAGACCGAGCCAGGAGTATTTTCTCTCAAGGCTGCAGTTTCTATACACAGAGGGAAGTCACCTTTGAGGTTAACTCATGAAAGCGAAGCCATGCTCAGTGAAATCAAGATGAAAACATCGCAGCTCCTCCCTTCAGTGCCCTGTGCTCCTCACTGCACACGCCCAGGTTCCGGAACTCAGCGGAAAGCTGAGCCGTCGCCTGCCTTCACGCGTCTGCTGGGTTCTGAAGGGGACAAAGCATCTTCATGGCCGTTTCCCATGTGCCTAGATACACGGCGACGGCAGAAGTCCTCAGTACAGCAGCATGTGACAGAGCACGGAACAGCAGGGGTTCTCCGAGGGAATCGGTTAAGCCTCACATTGGGAAAGAGGACACCATTCCCAGAAGGGACATGCCGAAGGACTGATGTGCACCCACCACCTGCTCGGTGAAGACCCAAGGAACTCCGAGCAACAGTACAGAGTGTCCTCGATACCAGGGGCTGCTCACAACCTTATTATTGTGAAGGAAAAAAAAAAAATTGGCCCTGGAATGTTTCAAATCCTTTAAGGGACAATATACAGGGCAGAGGGGACACAGTTCATAGATCAGATATCCAGATAACATAGATCAGATATCCAGATAACATAGATCAGATATCCAGATAACATTTGACTTAGAAAAGAAGTGACCCTAAAATAGGAAGTCAAAAGCCAAAATGTTATCCACAAATAACACAAAATCATACGGTTTCAGATGTCTCTAGCAATAACAAAAACAAGAAACAGGTCTGACAGAAGTCCTTTGGCTGAAGGAGGGAAAAGGGAAAGCAGCTGCAGTCCACTGGGTGTGTTGGAGCTGGTCTTGCTCTAAGACAAGGGTAAGGTGCTGCTCGAGGGCGAGTGCTCCGACATCTCCCTCGCACAGCACTCTTGTACAAACAGTACTCACGGAGACCTCTCAGCCCATCAAAGGAAAACCAGCAGATCAGAATGTTAAAGTTGTTTATAAAATGACTGGCAGTAATACTGAAATCAGGAAAGCATAAAACGTCTGAAACATGGTTTTTAAATGTCATTTGAATACTTAGCTTGTGTTTCCCAGAAAGACGATGAATGCGCACAAGCAGCAGGACGCCTCCCGCCCCTCTCTGCAGTGGCCACAGAGCTCAGGCTGGCAGAGGGCTGGCCCCATCAGACTCAGCAGGCTTTAGGACAAAGCCCTGAGCAGGAGGGGCCCTTGGTTTCCAGGACATGGGACCGCAGATGAGTGGTCAATGATAGTTAAAGGTTTTTAGAATATTCTCTAGGAAACTGAGAAGTCACCCAGGTTTTTAAAAATAATATAAAAATTTCAGCAATAAATAGAAATTGTATGTTTCACATATATATTATATGTAATATATGCATGCATAAGTACACACAGGCATATACACAGAAATTTAAATCTAATGAATATTATTTTTGACAGCACATGGAGCACCAACAAATAGAACAAGGTAGAGGGCAGGCAAGAACATCTCTAATTCTGAAGAATCATCATACAGATTATGCTCCCTCACTATCGAAATCAGTAATAAAGCAGAGCTTTGAAAAGTGTGTAACTAGAAAATAAATGACATACTACTTTCTAACCCTTGATTTTAAAAAGTCATTTTTTTTAAATGCTCATAAAACATTTAAACCTGGAACACATTAGAAGGGCACATAAATTGAGGTACTAAAACAGCATTTAAAAGGAAATTTATAACTTTATTTATTTATTTGCTTATTTATTTATTTTAGAGAGAGAGTAAAAGTTAGCAGCAGTGGGGGGGGGGGAGGGAACGGAGGGTCAGAGAGAGAGGAAGAGAGATGATCTTAAATAGGCTCTCTGTCCATCTCAGGACCCTGAGATCATGACCTGAGCAGAAATCAAGAGTTGGACGCTTAACCAACTGAGCCACCCAGGTGCCCCAGAAATTTACAAGTTTGATTATATTTGTCCGAAGACCTGAACAGAAAAAAAAAAAAAGAGCAAGTGTGCAAACCATGAACACAAAAACTGGAATAGGAAATAGATAATTCACCCCAAAAGAAGGAACAATGTAATAAAGATATGGGGAGGAAGCACTGACATAGAGGACATCATTATGATCACAACTGATAACATAATAAGAGTAAAAAAGGATTCATAGAAATGGATCTAAAAGGGGAAAAAACATCTGGGAATATTATTCAAGAAAAAATAGGAAATACAGAAATAAATAAAATGTAAATGTTTAAAATTTAGGAATTACAGAAAAATAGACATGGCCCCCAATAAATATATAATATCAATATAATTTGATATGTATAAATAGACAAATATCTTTAAGGCAATTAAAATGCTAAAAATCTTTATCTACACAGACACATACAAACACAATGTATTAAATGTTACTGCTTTTAAATTTACAAAGAAAAACTAACCTCTATAAAATTAATTTTTACAAAAAAGTAATCATTATTTGTATGCTTTATCCTATTTCTTTATATTGCAGGTAGGATATTAATTTTTAAAAATATTTTATTTACTTACTAGACTGAGAGAGTGAGCGAGTACAAGCGGGGGGGGGGGGGGCAGCAGAGGGAGAGAGGGAAGCAGGCTCCCTGCTGAGCAGAGAGCCCAAAGCAGCGCTCAATCCCAGGACCCTGAGATCATGACCTGAGCCAAAGGCAGACGCTTAACCCACTGAGCCACCCAGGTGTACCAAAATTCATTTTTAAAATAAAAAAGATGAAGAATCAAAGCCCTATTTCACATCTGAATTTTAACTTAAATTGCTAATACTGTCCTTGGACTATTTCATCTGGCAGTGGATGATGGCATACATCAATGGTTAAATACATTCAAGAAAACAAGAGTACTTTACTATCAGGAAATCTGCCAATGAGATTCAGTTGTTAAGACATTAATAAATTACATGATTATCTCAATAAACACAGAGAAAGATTCTAATGCAATTCAACATTTTTGTGATTAAGCCCTCAAAAATAGGAAGGTTCCTTAACCTGATAGTTTTTATACCAAATTACAATGTAACAACTCATATAAACATTTTATCATAACTCATGTCTTTTGAAGACAAGATCAAAGTGTATTCACCATCACTGCTATTTTTTTAACATACAGTTGAAGGTCCTGAACAACACAATGCAATATATTGAAACAAATGAGAAGTATGAAAAGAAAAAGACCAGTTCTATTTGCATAGGATATCATCATGTATTCTAGAAATTTAATAGAATCAAGAATCTCTGTAAATCAATAAAGGAATAAGCAAATATGATGGATACAGACAACCTTACAAAAATTAATTATGGCTATTTAAATCATAAAATATACTGCAAGGTAAAACAATATTCATAAAGGTTTAAAATGTATCTAATTAAAAGTAAAAGTACAAGTTAAATGTTGAAACTAAAATTCTATTCAAAGGGGAAAAAAAGATATTTAACCAAAGAGATAGAGAACTTTTGTGGCTAGAGAGACTTAATAAAAGATGTCACAATTTCAAACCTCTCTACATTAATGTATTATTTTAATGTATTCTGGATCAAAATTTTCATAGCAGTTTTTAAGAATTTAAACATCTTTTTCCAAATGTACATAAATATTTAATGACTAAACTAAGAGAAAGACAATTATCATATGATCTCTCTGATATGAGGAATTTGAGAGTCATGGGAAGGGGTTTGGGGGGTAGGGAAGGAAAAAATGGAAGAAGATGGGATTGGGAGGGAGACAAACCATAAGAGACTCCTAATCTCACAAAACAAACTAAAGGTTGCTGGGGGGTGGGGGAGTAGGGATGGGGTGGCTGGGTGATGGACATTGGGGAGGGCATGTGCTATGGTGAGTGCTGTGACGTGTGTAAGCCTGATGATTCACAGACCTGTGCTTCTGGGGCAAATAATACAATATATGTTAATAAAAATAATTAAATTTTTTAAAAAGCTGGAGACAAAAGGATTCAACTCAAAAGGGGAGGAATGCTGCATTTATGATCAAAGATTAAAGGATTTTGTAAAAAATTTTAAGAAGTTATTTTTTATTAAAAAAAGATTTAATGACCATAGCAATTTTGATAAAGAAGAGCAATGAGAATAAATGTGTCCTACCAGATAGCAAACTATATTACAAAGTATAATAACAAGAAATATTGCAATACTACCTCAGACAAAGGTGGTTAAATGGAACAGAACAGTTCAATTTCATATCCATGTGCATATGAAAACTTTGCATGCGATTTTTATGCATATAAAATATAAAGAGCTCAACTAATGGTATTGGGATAAAAACTTTAAGTGGAAAATAAGACTTTATACCTATCTTATACATTATGCAACAGAAGATCTTCATAAATTAAATATCCTTATATGAAAGCTAAAATACAAATACAGTAGCAAAAATACCAAAGAATATCTTTGTATCCTTTGACTGATGAAGAACCTTTTTAAGATCACAAATACATCATTTATAATGCAAAACACAGAGTACATAAAATAAAATAAGAATTATCAGTACAACAAAGGGCTAAGAGTTGTTTGAAAATTTAAGAGAAAAGGCTGGCTATATCAGAAGAGCTTATACTAAAAAAAATCTATACCTTTTCTGAAAATGATGGGAAAACAGGAAATGAGCAGAGAGCACAATAGCCTTTTCATATTCAGGAAATTTATGACTAATTTCATAAAGTAATGATTACTCTATTACCCAGATAGTTAAAAAATAAACAATATTTTTCTGTACAATATAAAAATTTACAAAGTTAAATAATTCCAGATGTTGGCCACTGTAGGAAAACAAGCTTTGTGTATTTGGAATAAGACTGAAGCCTCCTTTAGCCATTCTGGACGGCGCTGTGGTGGATCTTAAGGAGTACACACCCAGACGTTCACAGTGGTTCAGTCATCCCGTGCACGGACATAATGCTGAGTTACCCTCAGGCACACACCCACAAAGACAGCTGTCGATGAGTACCCACTGCACTCTCGTCCCTGGCACTGGGGAGCTGCAACCACTACGTGTTCATCTCTAGGAAATTTCATCAATCGAGCACATAGTTCATTATCTGCTAAGAACTGTTCAGTTCCATAGATATAGTAAATTATTTGCTAGTACTATGGAATATTTTTCAGTTACTAGAAATAGTAAACTGAAAGCTTAGAGATTTGTATAAAGAGATCTTGAATCAATAGAGTTGAGTTAAAAAAAAAAATGCCTGTGTGTATGTGTGTGTATTAATAGTATTCATATAAAGTTTAAAGATATGCATATACAACACCACAGCACAAAACTACATATAATTTAAAGTTACATATAATTGAGTAAATGCACAAGGTCCCCTACAGTGAGTTTCAGTGGGATGTGGAAACGGGAGTAGTGATTATAGATGAAAAGAAAAAAAAAGGCAAAAACAAAAGGGAGGGAGCACTTCTGAAATAAGGGTGTGAGGAAATCAGTGGTATCCAGAGTGAAATAGTCACAGTTTGTGGGAAAAAAAAAAAATATATATATATATATATATATAACAACCATTAAAGGCTGGCTATTTCTGTGAGGGCACAGAGCAACCAAGCCAGTAGAAGAACATTTATTGAAGAAAACCTATTGTACCTCACCAAGAACATGTGAGCCATGACCCAGTTCCTCTCACGGCCCCCGCCCCCACAAGCCAGTGTGACAGAAGCTCTAGCTCAGGCAGAGAAGAGAACTCTCCCACTCAACTCAGTTCCCAGTCTAGTGCCTGGGGAAGGGCAGGCCACCAGCACTGCTCACATTCCCCATAGCTGCAAGCAAGCATGGTCATGAGGCCTGGAACGCCCACCCTGCTCCCAGTGTCCATGGGCACTATGGACATGTGATACCCAAACACAGCTGGCTGAGAATACTGGGATCCAGCTGTCCTACACCAGCTCACCAACGGGGGAAATTCCATGGTGAAGAATGGGACATGAGAAGACAAGGGACTCCCATTTCCATTTAGCACCCAACTCACAGAGCAGGGCATCATTCCAAGAGAATGAGAAGAGGGAAGAGGAGACAGAAGAGGAGAGGGACAGGAGAAGGGGGCTGCTGTCCCTGCTGCCACCTTAGAGCACTGGTTATAATGCAGGGCTACTTAGGGGAAAAGAACGTTCACGGGGGGAACTGGGGGAAGAGTGAGACTGATGTTGAGTAAGGGTACACACTTCCAGCAAGTAGCAATAAGACAGATTGAATGTATTGTATAATGAATATAGACAAGAAAAGTGCACTATTATATAATGGGAGAGAGGCGCTAAGTATCACTACAATGGCAATCAATTTCAATATATAAATGAACCAAATTAACATGTTATACCTGTTAGATTTAGACAGTGTTGTATGACAAATATAGTCAACTACGTAAGGCTCATAAGAGCAATAAGAAAGTCCATAAGTGTTCCATAGACCCTACCTACTGGACTGACTTTATCTGGAACAGAGCTTAGGGAAGTTCAGTTCCCACGGGCATTGTCAAAATTGATAGAGATCTTGGTGCAATTCTATAGAAGCTGCTATCCCTCTACTAGCAACAAGTGAGAGTCAACCACTAGAAGTTTAACAGGGATAACCAGAGAATAGACGGCTAAGAAGAGCCCTCTGGCGTAACCTCAGTGATTGGCATCAAAGCTACCTCTTCACAAAGTGGCTGCCTTTAACTGGATAACATTGTGCAAAAAAAACAAAACAAAACAAAACAACAACAACAACAAAAAACCGTGCCCAGGCTATTGTTTAAAATAATAGAGCCATCAAAGAAAAAACAGCTAGAACCATAGCAACCCTTGGGTGGTGGGGCACATACCCAGACTGCATCCTCTAAAGAGTGACACAAGAGTAAACAATAAAACCCAGCCCTGGTCCAGTGTCCAGAGTTACTACAATACATTAATGGAAATGTCCAGTTTTAACTGTCTCTTTCCTGACCTCCTCATTTACCTTCTGGCTGTCCTGCTGTTACACTCAGCCATCAGCTTCCAATAAGAGCCATGTAACAGTGGATTTAAGATCCAAAAGATATTCATGCAATATATTGTATCAACAAAATAAGGCACAAAAAAATCCCCCCATGATTTAAATAAAGAAAAAAAAATACTCTTGACAAAATTCAAAATATCTTCACCAAAAACAGAGAAAACTAACATAGCAAACATGAGTTCATTTGTAAAAAAATCTTTAAAAACCTACTAAAAATGATTAGCACTAATAAACAAATTCAGTGAGCTAAAGAATACAAGATTAATACACAAAATTATACAAAATTAATTTAATTTCAATATTTTAACAGTGAACAATTCAAAATCTCCAAATATAATTGCATCAAAATGGTAAAATAATTAGGAACAAATTTAACAAATGAAGTATGAAATTTGTACTCAGAAAATTATAAAATATTGTTGATAGAAACTAAAGAATCAAATAAAAAGGAATTTCATGTTCATTGGTTGTAATTCTTGATTCGGTTAAAAGAACAGTGGTCTCCAGGATGATCTACTTACTCATTTTCAGCAAGAATACCAATCAAGATAATTCAATGAGTAAAGAATTGTTATTTTGACAAAAAGTGCTGAGACAACTGGGTTTCAAAGGTATGAAAATAGACTCCCTCCTCAAATCATATTCAAATATGAACTCAAAGTGGATTAGAGACATAAACGTATGAACTAAAATGATAAAACACTTACAAGAAAACAAAGAAGTAAATATCCTATCCTTAGGATAGAGCACCATTTTTAGATATTACATCAAAAGTATAAGCAACAGGGCGCCTGGGTGGCTCAGTGGGTTAAGCCGCTGCCTTTGGCTCAGGTCATGATCTCAGGGTCCTGGGATCGAGTCCCACATCGGGCTCTCTGCTCAGCAGGGAGCCTGCTTCCTTCTCTCACTCTCTATCTGCCTGCCTCTCTGCCTACTTGTGATCTCTGTCTGTCAAATAAATAAAATCTTTAAAAAAAAAAAGTATAAGCAACAAAAGAAAAAAATAAAAAATTTGGACTTAATCTAAAAAAACCCTTTTGTGATATAAATAATATCTGAGCAAAGTGAAAAGTAAAGGTGCAATGGAAGGAAATATTTTCAAATCCTGTATCTAATAAGGGCCTTATATCTGATATTCATAGAGAACACTTAGAACTCAATAATAAAATGCTAAATAGCTCAAGTAATGGGCAAAGGAGTTAAGCAGACATTTCTTTGAAGAGGTATATGAGTGCTCAGTAAGCACACAAAAATTTGTTCTAGGAAAATAACAAATCAAAACCACAATGAGAGGTCACTTCATACATGCTAAATGGTTATAATAAAAAACTGCAGATATTGATAAAGAAGGACATGTTTAAGTAGCAGCAGCAGGGTTTCCTATTGTTTGAGAAAGGAGCATGGAGGTTCCACCCCATTCTAACAACAGCTGAAAAGCTGAACAGGTTCATCCACAAGGGAGAAGAGGACATAGGACACAGTGCTGCCTCCAGACTGGAGAGACAGATAGGCAAATGCAAGGAATCAAGACTGCCTGGAACAGAGACTCACAGCCAGCCGGAACCAGCACCAGGATAGGAAAACCTGAAATGAGTTCAGTGTGAACACACTGAGAAGAGCTATATTAATTTCAGACAGAGCAGACTTCAAGTAAGGAAATATATCAGAAAAAGAAGGGCACAGCATAATGATAAATGGGCAATTCTCTAAGATGTACCATCCCTTAACATGTAGGTACCTAACAAGAGCATCAAACTGATAGAGGCAAAACTAATACAACTGCAAGGAGAAACAGATAAACCCGCTACCATAGTTGGACATTCCCACACCCTTCCATCAGAAAAGGGCAGGTCCAGCAGGTAGAAAATCAGTAAGGACAGAGTTGAGTTCAACAATACAATCCATCAACTGGATATAATTGAAATCTACAGACTATTTCATCCAGCTACAGCACAAAACACATTTTTTTTCTCAAGTTCACATCAAATATTCAATAAGACAGACCATATACTGGGTCATAAAAGATGCCTTAGCAAGTTGAAAATAATAGAAATCATGCAATATTATCTCTCAGACCACAACGGAATTAAACTAGAAATCAATAATAGAAAGATAACCAGGAAATTTCCAAGATACACAATGATTAAATAATGCACTTCTAAATAATAAATGAGTTAAAGAAGATAGCGCAAGACTAATTTTAAAATATTTTGAAATAAATGAAAATGAAATACAACTTGTCAAAATTTGTGGGATGCAAAAAAGCAGGTCTTAAAGGGAAATTTGTATCATTGAATGTTTATATAATAAAATAAAATAAAACCCTCAAACCAATAATCTAAGTTTCCACATTAGGAACTAGAAAAAGAATAGCATATTAAGTCAAAAGTAAGCAAAATAAAAGAAATAATGAAACTAGAGCAGAAATCAATGACCCTAAAAACACAAAATCAATAGAAAACCAAAGAAACTAAAAATTGGCTGTTTGAAAAGATAAATAAGATTGATAAGCTTCTAGCCATGCTAACTACTTAAAAAGAAAAGAGGCCAAAAATTATTTATAAAAAAAAAAAAAAAAGGAGAGAGAAGGCATTACTACAGATGCCACAGAAATTAAAAGGTTAATCAAGGGATACTCTGAATAATTAATATGAAATGGACCAATTCCTTGAAATACACAATTTCCCAAAAATCACACAGGAAGAAATAGATTATCTGAATAGGCCTGTATCTATTCAAGAAATCAAATCAATAATAATCTCCCAAAGGAGAAAGCACCAGGCCCAGATGTGTTCACTGGTGAATTCTACCAAACATTTTAAGGGGTTGGGGATTTTCTACAATTTCTTTCAGAAGACAAAAGTAGGGAAATAATTCCGAACTCATTCTCCAAGGCCAGCAGTAGGGCAATGCTGAAACCAGACAAATGCATTACAAGAAAAGACAAGTACAGCCTAATATCTCCCACAAACATTGATGAAAGATTCCGCAACAAAAATTAAATCCAAATAAGGATAAAAAGAATTATACAACACAACTAAGTGGAGTTAATTTCTGGTATGCAACACTGGCTCAACAATCAAAAATTAATTATATAATCTATCACAGAACAGGCTGAAAAAGGAAAAATCACATGATCATACCAACTGCTGCAGAAAAAGCATTTGACAAAATCCAAAACCATTCATGATAAGAACTCCCAGTAAAATAGGAATACAGGTGACTTTCTTAACTTGTAAAAAATGTCTCCTAAAAACCAACAGTGAACATTGTACTTTACCGTGAGAAACTTGAAACTTTCCCATAAGATACGGGACCAGGCGAGGATGTTACCTCTCACCACTCCTTTTCAACATTAACCTGGTAAGTGCTAGTTAATGCAATCAGCCAAGAAAAGTAAGTTTGGAAAGTAAGCTATAACACTGTTTTTATTCGTACATGTCATGATCATGTAGGTAGAAAAGCTGAAAGAATCAACAAAAAAGAATCCTGGAACTAATAAGTGATATAAAGAACTGAAAAAAATGCAAGGTCAATCTGCAAAATAAACTGATTTTTTACATATCAAAAATAAACAGGTGGAATGTGAAATTAAACACACAGTATCATTTGGATTACAGGAAAATGAAACACTTAGTATAACAAAATATGTAGAAGATCTATATAAGGAAGAGTACAAAATGCTGGTGTACAAAATCAAAGAACAAAATAAGTGAAGAGATACTCCATGTTCATTGATAAGAAAAGTCAATATTGTCAAGTTCTTCCCAATATGGTTGGCAGATTCAATGAGATCTCAGTCAAAATATTTGAAGTTATTTTATAGATAACCACAAAGTGATTCTAAAGTTTACAGAAAGAATTTTTAAAAAATCCACAGAATAGACAACAAAATACTGAAGGAGGAAAATGAAGTTGGAAGACTGACAGTACTCAACTTTAAGACTATAAACTTAAAGACATCAAGATAGTGTAGTATTGGCAAAATATAGACCCCAAAAATCAGTGGAACAGAATAGAGAACCCAGACATAGACCCTTGTGAATACAGTGTATTGATTTTTGACAAAGAAGCAAAAGCAGGACAATGAACCAAATTAAGTCTCTTCAACAAATGATGCTGCAACAGCACGCCTGGGTGACTGAGTCACTTAGCGTCTGCCTTCAGTTCAGGTCATGATCCGAGGGCCCCGGGATCAAGTCCCGTGTCGGGCTCTCTGCTCAGTGGGGCGTCCGCTTCTCCTTCTACCCTTCGATCCTGCTCATGATCTCTCACTTTCTCTCTCTCTCTCAATCTAATAAATAAATAAATAATCAAATAATCTTAAAAAATCTTAGCAAATGTGAACAACTGGACATCCACATGCAAAGCAATGAGTCTAGACACCAAGGTTACAACCTCCACAAAAATTAACTCGATATGGACCACAGACCTAATTGTAAACTGCAAACCACAGGACTCCTGGAAGAGAACAAAGGAGAAAACCTAGACAACCCCAGGTCTGATGATGCCTTCTCAGAGACGACCCAAAGACATGACCCCTGGAAGAAACAGGGACTTCAGTAAAATGTTAAACTTCTGATCTGGAAAAAATAATGCTAAAAGAATGAGAAGCCAAGACACAGAGTGGGAGAAGATATTTGCAAAAGACCATCTGATAAAGGACAGTTATCTAAAATATACAAAGAGCTTTCAAAACTCAGCAATAAGTAAACCAATAACCTAATTAAAAAATGAGCCAAAAGACACACCACTCACTGGAGAAGACACTCACATGGCAAATAAGCGTATGAGATGGACTACATCACGTGTCAGCAGGGAAATGCAAAACAAAATAATGCAATACCATTACACACCGACTAGAACAGGCAAAATCGGGAACACTGACAACACCTACACTGAAAAGGATGTGGGGCAACAGGAATTCTCCTACAGTGCTGACAGGGATGAATGTGGTGTAGCCACCGTCAAAGATACGTTGGCATCTTCTCACAAACGTAACTGTCCCTTAGCACACACTCCAGCAGCTGCGCTCCTTGTTATTGACTCAACGGGCTGAAAACTTACATCTACACAAGATGCGGCACACACAGACTTATAGCAGCTGTTTAGAGCTGCCTAAACCTGGGAATCAAGATAACCTTCAGCAGATGGATGGATAAGCAAATCCGGACATTTCAAGATGGTGGAGTATTACTCTGCCCTAAAAAGAAATACACAATCAAGCCATGGAAAGACTGGAAGGAAACTGAAGTGCATAATACCAAGTGAAGGAAGCCAATCTGAGCAGGTCACATACTGGACGGTTCCAACTATATGATCCTTGGGAAAAGGCAACACTATGGACACAGTAAGATCCCTGGTTGCTGGGGGTGGGAAGGCTGATCACTGAGGATTTCTGAGCAGCAAAAATACCCCGTGTGTTACAATAATGGTGGATACATGTATTCTAGATCTGTTCAACCCACAGAGCAAACTATGGACTTTGGATGATAACGAAGTGTCAATGTAGGTTCACCCTTGGTTTAAAAAACAAAAAAAGGTACTATTTTAATGAGTGACATTGTTAATGGAGAGGCTGCGTACTAAGGGTAGAAGGAGGTGAATGGGCCATCTCTGCACCCGGCTCTTAATCCTTCAGACGCCTCAATCTTCTCTTAAAAAAAAATTAAGTCTTAAAAAAAACTGTGGCAACAACAGCAAAATACAGTTTATTCACAAACATATACAGAAACTGGAGTCCTCATTCATTTCCTGTTGGACTGTCAGATGGTACCGCTCCCCAAAAATTACACGTCGACGTACCAGGTGCTCCAACTTTTACACTCCTGGATACAGACTCAAAAGAATGAACAACATGCACACCCACAGCTCAGCTCATTCGAGAGGAAGAATAAAAACACGACCTGAGACCAATATGCCAAGTTACTCTGCTCAAGCTTACCAAGCATACAAGTCCCTCCAAATGACCCACATACAGGACAGGGAAAGGGCAGAAGTAGGTAAAGCATTTCACTACAACACTTTAGTTTTACCCTCATTTCACCTCCTGTCATCTTAAAGAGTAGTCAAAGCAAACTTTGCAGTGTAATGAAAATAAAGCGTGTAATATGAAATGATTTCTGATCCTCTATCTGTATTGATTCATTGAAATTTTCTCTAATAGCATTTATGTAAGTGATGGTAATTATTGCAGCACATTGGGAGTGCAATAATTTTTAAAGACTTACACAATTTATTATTTATTTATTTATTTATTTAAAGATTTTATTTATTTATTTGAGAGAGAGCATTTGAGAGAGAGCAAGCAAGCACGGGGGTGGGGCAGAGGGAGTAGGAGAAGCAGACTCCCTGCGGAGCAGCGAACCGCTCAGGCTGGATCCCAGGACTCAGGGATGGATCATGACCTTAAGCTAAGGCAAACAGTTAACAGACTGAGCCACCCAGGTGACCCTACACAACTTATTTTAACAGTAAGTATGTATTATTTCTACAAAACCAAATAAGGTGCTGTCTGCAGTTCTATTTATTCCATATCTCATGCTGAAATTAGAATATTCCAAAAAGTCAATCCACGCCTACTATAGATCTTCTTTGAATAATCTGAATTCTCACTTCCTATAAGACCGCCTGTAAAGTCTGTCTCACCTTTATAATCTCCACTTCATTTTAAACTATACTTGCCATGTTCTCTTTGCTCCATCTACGTTGACCAGACTAACAACATAAAACTGTGCAGTGCACAACCTGTGCATCCAGACACACTGGTACTGAATCGAAGATTCCTTTTTTTTCTCATATTCTTTCATTCTTTCCAACAAGGGGGTTCTGAGAAGCCTGTTCTTTCTGCTTAGAGTAAGAGAAGTTAACAAACTACACCTGATGTTTAAATACGGCTGCTGTTTAAGGAGTGCCCCTGTCGTGATGAGCACTGGTAATGTATGGAGGTGTTGAATAACCATATTGGACACCTGGAACTAATATAACACTGTATGCTAAGTGTACTGGAATTTAAAATAAAATAAAATAAAATAAAACAAATAAATAAATAAGCCAAATCCTCCAATACCTGTTCATCCATGTACTGTCTGTGGCTGCTTTCCCACTACAGCAGCAGAGCTGAGTATTTGAAACAGATCTCTCAAAGCCAAAAGCATCTACTATGTGGACCTTTACACACACAGTATTTTCTGTCTTCATTCCCCTAGTAAAATACATTTACGCTATATTTATCATTAAATAACAATTCAGCCCAAAATAACACTCAGAAAATCCTAAGCACCTCAGTCACCTAGGTTAAACTCCAGCCATTAATATGTATTAATCTTGTTCTTTAAGAAAAATATTTCATGATACTGTGACATCTCAGGGGAACTAGTCAGCTGGGAACAGACTTCCTGTCCCAGGGCCAGCGACTTCCTAGAGATAAAAAGCATCTTGAATGAGAAAGGGAACACAGCTTTCCAACCAGACCAATCAATTCTGAGCCCATACTCCCAGTCACCTTCTTTATGTAACTCTCAAACTCCAACAAGCCAATTATTTCCCCTGCCCTAAGTCAACCCAGGGCAAGCAGCAGAGGACAGAGCCCCCACGCCTGCAGCCCCAAAACTGCTGACAATATTCAAACTACCCAAACCTCTTCCCTGCCTTGCCTGTCCCAGGGAGGACACGATAAAGGCTCTAGGGCCAGCTTTCACGGGGTCCTGACCAAAACTGGGGCTGCCCACCTGGTCCCATGTGGTACTGCCTGCTCCCCACCTTCAGGAAAGTAATTCATGAATTCGTTTTCACTGGCCTCAGGTGCTCCCTGTCGGCTTCCCTTGCTTCTTTGAATTAAAATCCCATGAGCACATCTTTATAACCAATAGTCCCAAGCACCATGTATTTCGTCTTGGTGACACTTGCCGTATTTTAGTTTAACATCTTTGTGTGACAATTTGTTTAACAGCCGTGTACCTGACTCGAATATGAGTGTCTAAGTTTATTTCCACTTCTCCCTTTATTCTAAGCATCTAGCATAGATAGGACTTCCCATGTGGAATATGCAGACCACTTTTTTTTTTTAAATAAATGCATGAATTAATTGGCCTTAATAATAATAGCAAGATATCATGACATAACTTTTGAAGTCGTTCACTCAGAAACAAGCACTCATCCTTACCTGCTTTCTTAAGGAAGTAACAATGGCAGTAAATTATTCTACTAAAGAGTCCACATAAGTAGATAAGAAAATGAACTAAGCCTAGGAAAGCTATAATTTAAAAATTATCACAAGAATTTATTCTTTTTAAAATTTAAAGTCTGTAAAATGGTCCAACCTCTAAGGCAGTATCTCTATATTCTAAATTCTAAGAAGTCTATTTTCTCATTAAAGATTTATTTTTTCAAAATTCTGGGGTGTCAGGCAATTGATATGCTTATTTAACTGACGTTTTATTCTTCCCTCTCCAATTTACTATTTAAAAGATGGTATTCTTAAAATGATAGTGTCTTTAAATGAAAATGGTATATTTAAGAAAAAAAGAGAATACATAAAATTAAGCATGAGAAACACTGAAGCAATTAAGAAGTTTTCACTAGTGGATTAATTTCAAAAAAGAATTTTGCTCAGGCTCCATACGGAATGATGACTTGATGAAACGGAAACGCATACATGGAAAAGAGGAGAAAAGAGAGACAGAGGTGCTCAGAGAGGGGCTGTCCTTGTTCAAAAACAGCTGGACACACATCAGTGAGCGCGGACATTCTCAGTTAAGGCCTACTTCATCTTGGTGATGTGGGAACAGAAGGCAAACTGAGGACAAAGCAGAAGCTGACACCCCACCCCACCCCTCAGATGGGATATATGTGACATTCCTCCTACACTCCTGGCTGCCCTAGAGCTAAGGAAAAGGAAAACAAATAGTTAACTTAAGGAGATCACAATCCTACAAGACAGGGGTGTCCTTCAGTTTACAAATGTTTTAGCAATCTACAAGAACAAAGCATTTCTACCAGTAACCTAGCTTCCAGAAGGAAATGTGGATACAATTAAAAGTCCTGATAACCTGCTAGGCATTGACAGACACTTGTAGAGGCAGAGGGTAATGTTCATCCAGGAAGCTCCCAACTATCCTAATGTGAACGCCTTGCTGGAAGGGAAAACAATCTTAACTTGACTAAGGGAAGGCCTCTGGTATCCTGAGATCTTCTTTAACATATGAAAATCCTTTTGAAATCTCCCTTTTCCTTACAGCCCCCAACTCCCAAGAATATAGTCAGCTGCCCCTCACAACCACGGGGCGGCTCTTTCTGCCCAAAGGTCATGTCCCCATGCTTTAACAAACCACCTTTTTTTTTTTTTTTAATTTTTTCAATTTATTTATTTTCAGCATAACAGTATTCATTATTTTTTCACCACACCCAGTGCTCCATGCAATCCATGCCCTCTATAATACCCACCACCTGGTACCCCAACCTCCCACACCCCCGCCACTTCAAACCCCTCAGATTGTTTTTCAGAGTCCATAGTCTCTCATGATTTTTGCACCAAAAACATCTCAAGAATTCTTTCTTGACTGTTGGCTCTGGACTTCACCCCATACCTCACTTATATTCTAAAACCAAATCAGTGGCCCTGAGCTGTTCTTTGCGTACCTTTTTCCCTCTGCATGTAATAATGGGAGCTTAAATTTGAGCATTAAAAAATATATGTATTTTTCAGCACAATGTAACAGCATTAAAAGTAGTAGCACCGTCTTAAAAGAGGATACTCTGGCTTCAATTTTATGTATTATTGAAGACAAAATGTTTTGTTCAATGTGTATTTCAGAATTCTTTTAATAGTCATATCTCCCAGTAGAGAAATCTCCCAAATGTTTGTCCTAGGGGTGCTAATATATTTCTGCTATATATTCTAGCTTATTAAACATTTCACAAGGGAAAATACTATTGGATCAATGAGTATCTTAGAGGAATAAGAGAGTAAAAGTTAACTCATAAATAAAGACCTTCTGCAAAGTTATCAATAAAGTGAATGAATTATTTTACATGATTATCTAAAGCCAATCTTTATGTGCTAAGCAACCCTAGGAACCTAATTTGAATGGCACCAGTGAGATTCCATGAAATGGTTTGACAAACATCGTTTTAAAGCAGGTCAATCTGGGCCATGTACTCACCTACTGGCTTAATACAACACAAGTACCTCCCATTCTTCGATCTCCTGGAGTAACCAGCCGCCTTGCAAACATCACTGCTCCACCTGTGGCCCCGGGCATGAATTCCGACATAACTCAGCTATTCTGGTGGGAATGAAGAGCTGTGTTTTAATTCAGTACCATCACCTTATACATAGAAATCATGACTCAAGAGCAGACAGTAGGCAGACTTGAAGAATGAAAGACAGAACAGAAAATGTGTGCAAAGCGTTCAAATGTAGCATATAGATAAGTAAAGGCTACAAGTGTGTCCACACACATACACACATGCAAACATCCCACACATTCAGAGAGGAGAGAGGAGTTCTCTGGGAACCCCTGCTATAGAAATACTCAACAGACTAAAGACTGTGACCTTTGCCTGGGGAGACGTTACACACATTCCACAGAATCACTCCAGCCAGTGTTCCGAACCAGGCAGGTGCAGAGGGAGTCTGGCCGAGCTCAGTATGAATAATTCATATCTCATCTATCTTTTGAAGAGGTGTTAAATTGCCCTTTTGGCATGTCTGTGGTTTCTGAGGAATGTGTTCACACCTCATTATCACTCGGTGATGGACTCCTGAGAGAGTATGTAATTGTCTTCAAACCAAGGTCTTTGTCAGTCCAGTAATGCAGGATTTCAGGACAATAGGAGTTCCCTTGTGACCACAAAGGTTCAAAAACAAAAACAAAACCAAAAACAACCCCAGAGAAAAAGAGGACAAAGATAGTTTTCCCCTTAACTTTTAGAGCAATTCACTTTTCTCTATTCGCTTCAATTAGAATTCACTTATTCCACCTTCCAGGTTCCTCAAAACTGAACTCTTTGAAATGCAGATATATGGGGAAATACAGTTTGTTTCTATGATGTGGCCAAAAAGAGCTACAAGACCTACTTTCCAAATTCACACCCCTTTGCACAACCATTCACTTAGGAAACAATCATTAAGAGCCATTTACTACTTTAGGCAATTTCACATGTTATTTATTTTACCTTAATAAAATTCCAAAAACCTAAAGAAGTAGAAATTATCTCTCCTTTTGCAGGCTTGCCATTGATTTCTTCAAATAACAGAGCTACTAAATGGTGGATTGAGGGCTCTCTTCAAAATATGCTCGTTTTTTAAACCATTATGGGAAACTGCCTCCAAGGACCTTCAAGTTCTTAAATCAGTGTGCTTCCTTTCAGTTCAAATGCCATACTCTCTTGAGAAGTTACCACAGTGATACTTTCAGACCATTAAAACCCTGGTCTATAAGCAAAGCCAAGGAGATAAGTCAAGAGGAACACGCCTGGAAGCATGTTCAGTTGGATATATGGTTTTCTAAAGATAGATCCGCCAGATAGGTCCGCCTGCTGTGTAAGCGGCTTGACTTGTACAATACGTGGAGGGCAGAGAGGATTGGGGCCGACCACTCAGCAAGCACTGCAGCGCTCCCAATTAGAAATAATAAACTGGTGAAGCTTCACTGAGGTAGAAAAGAGGAAAGGGAACGGTACTGAGTATTCAGAAATTCCCAAGAGGTTCTTATAATATATGAGCTATGGAGGATTAGAAAAAGAAGGTATCGTGTCCAGACACTAACTCAAGGACGGTATTATTATTATTTACTGGGGAAAAAATACTTGGGGACAACCAGATCTAGCAGGGAAGATGGTGAGTGTGTTTTTGGATATAACAGTTTGAGTCAGACCAATGCTGTGGCGCTCAGGAAGACTAGAACAGATGATAATACACAGGAGGGTCATCTGAATATGGGTGGAAATTAGGCTATTAACAACAGCAAAAGGACTTTATCTCATGTGAAGTCCTGGGAAACCAGGCATAGCATGAGAGCCCCAGCACCGACGCCAAAGCCAAGAGCATGTGGAAAAGCGTGACCAATCCACGTTAGCACTGATTTGTTTACTGGGGGAGAAAAAAAAAAGATGGTGCATCACCATGGACAAAGCATCTGTCTCAGCGCTAGGTCCATGAAGGTGTAGAACCATGTCCCCTCCCTAGGAGAGTTCTATGATATAAAGAGAAAACCATGCATCTACTTCAATCACACTTTCAGTCATTCGTGATGCATGATTCATGACTATTATACACCTGAAATCATTACAGGAATTAAAGGATGAGTTGTGATGCCAAAGAAAAGGACACGATCCTGACTGGGAATAAAAGCTTCCTCCTGTTGAAGATATAAAAGTAACAACCATCACAACACACAGGTAGGGTCAGTCCCATCAAGGTTATACACTGGGTGCTGCTAAGAAACACTGCAGTGAAAGATGAACCATGGTCGCAGTCATTAAAATGGTGCCCCATAGGGAAAACTGTTCAAACCCCAGCTCCGGGCAGAGGGGGAAGGGGAGCTGCACAGACGGTAAAGAAGGAACAGACGCATGCGGACATGAAGGAGTAGCATCACGCGAATTCCACTCGCTCCCCGTAACTGGAGCCACAGGTGTCTTTGTGGGAAGAGGGGACAGCAAGGGTGCGGGGTAGGATGGGGGGCGGGTGGTGTATTAGATGAGAGACGGCTCGCTGATAGCACATTCAAATATTCCGGGATTCACTCAACGTTAAGGATCCTCTCTGTCTACACTGCCTACTGAGACAGCTCTAACGCTAGCTCGATGGTCCAGTGGATCCCAGCCTTGCCCCCAGTCCCACCCTCTCCCCTGCCTGGCTGTGTCCTCCCAGGCGCGGACCCCGCTCCACAGCCAGCTTTCACGGGACCCCCTACAGCTCCCACGGACACTAATAAACTCCAGGTATAACACCTCCCAACTGCCAGGGCAAACGGATACTTTCCAGCCTGCGTCTTTATTGACTTTCTTGTCGATACGCACCTCCTTGCCCAAGTTCCTCTTTGGCATCTCTGACGACACTGTGCTTCTCTTTCCTTGTTGGTTGACAGTCCCAGTCAGGCACTCTTCATTCCTTCACCCTCACTCAAAGCACCGCCTCCACCCCCTCTGTGCTCCTCGCCAGTGGTACACTCCGAATGTCCTTTTTCACCTTTATGACTTCAATAACCATCTGTTTGCAGGTAGCACCGAAATGTATTTCCCCAACCCTAATTTCATGACGGAGGCTCACACCGAGATCCAGCCGCCCGGCCTCCCATTCACACGACACGGATCATCCACTGAAGCACGGACGCTTGGACAGAACCCATCAAGCCAAACTACATCAGTTTCCTTGGTTGCAGGAGCTCGACTTTTATTTTTTAATAGGGCGAAGAGGAATAACAAGTAAACACGTGTGTGTGGGGTGGGGGGCGGGTGTGCTTTTGGAGGTGTACCACAAGAAATAAAAGAGTCAAGTCTGCCTCCTACAGCTGTCTGGTGGGCTGTTTGGATTTATGACAATTATGCTTTGAAAATACAAGGATTAGGTGATTGGAAGTGTTTTCTGGGGAGAGGTGAAGTACGTGGGTTTTTTTAGACAATTTTACTTATCATACAACCAGCATCAGTTCAAGGACACAGTGCATTTGCAATTCAATGTAGGAATCATGGTCTGAACCAGAAAGAGTAGAAATTTCCTGGAATCTGAAAACTTAAAGAGCATACCATATTCTATTCCACATTTCAATCTCCTTTACAAATAACAGTAATAAAAAAAAAATCCTAGTTTCAACATTGGCTTTGTGGGAAAACCGCTAATTAAATAGGTACCTATTTTTTAGGTGAAGAACCAAACAGGCATTTTGAGAAGTGCCTTACTTATCCGTAACCAAACATTAATAGCAAAGAGAAATTAAAGCTGGGGCATTCCATCTCATTTAAGCCTTTGGGATACATTTACTTGAAGGACAAACCTAAGTCATAAAAGGGGAAAACATGTAGAGATGTTAACACCTAAAGAAAAAACGGGAAAGAAAGCGTGTGAAGTCACTTCACCACTTTGAATACTAAACGAAATATGGTTTAAGATAGACTTTACTTATTTGAAGACTAATATGATCACCCTTGCACTTTTCTTATTTAAAAATACGGATGATACTTGTCACCTAAAGTGTGCAAAGTCATATGACAACCAGTTTACATGAATGTGTAGGGAAATTAAAATAATAGCAATTAATAAAGGCTGCAGGAGTGTGTGTGCGTTCATACCCATAACACTGATAAGGCACAGCACAAAGGGAACGGTTGCACATGGCTCACCTGACGTTCTATTTCAATAGCTTATAAAAATTCATGCTTTTATTTAGTAGTTTTATTCCTCAACTCTATCTTTAGAGAAATTTTTATGAACAAAGATTTTCACTATAGTTAAATGGATACAACTGAAATATTTAAAGCAACTTAATTATAATATATTATAATAGATTATAATTATAATAGATTACCTATATCACAGTGCATGTCATGATGTGTTATGTACTCTTAAAATCTAAAACTCAATATTGGTACATTAAGTTCATAAAATATGCATAAAATATGTAATAATATTTTTGGTATGTATCCTAGGGTAGCGACATACGGTATCTTCTGAGACACAGATTTTCCTATCTGTGGTTTTGCTAGGTTATTAGCTTAGGCTGTGACTGGAGAATCCCCTTAAAGAACTCACTTCTCTTTTTTCCATTGTGCCAAATACACTGTCGCGATCTTCGTACAGCTTATTCTATTTTATTTTCTGTGACTCAACAAACTTAATGTCAGGTAGTACTGACATAGTCATAGACCGTTCACCTCACTATAGACAAAGAGAAATGAATGTTCTGGTTAATATCTGGGCTTAGAGTAACAACTAGGGCCGAACAAATGATTCTACCTGGTGGGAGGCACACGCACCTTCAACATTTCAACTAGACTTCGGTGGCAGTCTCCCCAAGGAGCAGGAGCATATGGTGAACTGAAGATTCCTGGGAAGGGCGGGTAGAGGTGTCTTATGACGTGCAAGGAGAGGACAAGAAACAGATTGATGCGAGACAGGAGCTGGAGTGAGAGGCCGTCTTAGGGCAGGCTTCCCTCAACCCTGAAGCTGGGATGACCCTCAGATGTGTCTCAGGATGGGACAAGGGGGCTTAGTCTGTAGAACCCCACCTCAGTCAGTCTCTGGACGGAGGCCACTCAAGGACAGAATGAACTTGCACATGGGCACTTTCTTCAGCCAAGGCAGTACTTACAGGAGAGGCTGACCCCCAGCAACATGGTAAATGTATTTATCACCCACTCAACATAAATGTGAACAGCTTCTCATGATTTTTTCTAACCTGGACAGTTAGAAAATGTTCCAAATTGCTGGCCTATGCCTTGACCAGGAGCATATGTTGGTCTGGTCTGGAAAAACACATCTGGCTCAGGAGTTGCAAACCAAACCATTAGGTGATGGAGTTTCCGGTACTCTGCTCTTATCCTTTGGAAGTGATTAAGTCTTTGCAAGCAGAGATAGGATGGAAATCACGACCCCAAATCCTGTAGGTCTTTCAGGACACACAAATTTCTACCGTGAGATTTGGACAGTGGTGTTTCTGATTTGCTATCTCAGCTAGGATTGAAGACAATTTCACTTGACCCCCCACACAACCCAAGAGTCCAATGTGTGTTTGCGCTCTGTACCATGTACGCCAATGCCAATTTAGAACAGATTGGGTTAATGAGCAATGGAGCGTCAGCAGCCCTGGGATCTGAGCCATCTTCCATCTATTGCCTAGAATTCATATGCCCTTTCTCTCTCCTTGTATCTGTGTCAGCTCAGATACTAAGTCCAACAATCCTCCAGATATGTGGAAAGCTCTTTTCTCCAGTGGACCATTCTGAACACCACTGGGAAGGCCCAGGAAAACCATTACCCTACAGACTACTCCTCCTGGGAACTTAACTTCTGTAGAAACTCATCAAGCAAGATTGGCTTCTTATGGAACAACTGTTCTCTGTACCCCATCTACCACCGGATACGGGGTCCTCTCTCATTGGTTGAGCTGGCTCCAAATTCCGTCCAAGTAACTGTTTTCTGTATCACATTTAGTACCACTGTAGCAGGCTACAGTTCCCAGGAAGTCAACAGTGAAGCGTAGATCAGCATATGGCAGAAAGGTTAAGATTAGAGTTGCTTTTAGGATGAACACCTTTGGAAGCAGGACCGGGCGAAGGGAGAAGATGAGCTGGTATGTGAAGTCCGGGCAGGCTTCCCAGACCTATGGGGAGAACTGATGTTGTGACGCTCCTTCAGAACTGTCTTGCTTGAGAGGGAAGGGTCAGGCTTTAACAGACCTGCACCGATGAGCTCTTGCATGCCAGCCTGGGAGGTTGTATGCCTTGGTTCAAGACGTGTTCTGTCAGTTGCAGTGTCCTCCTGGGGGACTAAGGACAACCTGCAACCTTCTAGGGGGGCAGCACAACCACCAGCCAGAGACTTCCTTGGCTGTCCTTTACAACTGAACAAGTCATACGTCTTTATCTCAGTCTGGGAAAATGAGTTTACACTTTACGTCTACAAATCATACATTGTAAATTCCATTCTATTCTCAAGTTTTCTTTACTCACAAATCTAACTCAGTAAATATACATATTTTTTTCACTCTCGAAATATTCATTGCTTTTAGTCCTGTGGTAGTTTGCAAAGATGATGACCACAGTTTCTCCGTCCTTCGACCAGCACGCCCAACCTCAGATGAAGACTCAGACCACGCTCTCCCACTGCCGCATCTGGCCAGCCGTGCAACTGGGTTTTACCAACAGAATGCAGTGGAAGTGACACTCTGGGACTTGTAAGCCTGGGCTGTAGGAATTTTGCCAGAATGTACTTTGTTCTTGGAAGACGCGTACAGAACTGGACTACCTGGAGCCTCGTGGACTGAGGCAGCGCAGACGGGACGCCCGGGAAGGGAGAGGCCCCCCAGGAGCACGGTAAGAAACCGAAGAGTACTATGATGTCCTATTTAAACCTTCATGTAGAGCTGCATACGTGTATAAAGACAATTCAAATACTTTAATGGAAATTAATTAAGTTAATTAATGTATTAATTAAACAATATAGTGGCTGTGCTTTAGATTGTACTGTTACGTGTAACTTACTTGCCCACCTAGATTTAACCTTATGGACTTCTACAATAATACATAGTATGAAAAATTCAATTAGCATGTATTTTAATAGGCAACTTGTTAAAATATTTATGTATGACATAATCTCCTCCAAAATAATTCAAGTTTTCTCAAAACCTTTAAAGAATTCAAAATATGGTTTCATGTTTTTAAAAGGCAGCAGTGCCTCTAGATAACTGGCCAAAAAGTCAGATGTTAGACAGAAGTTACAATAATCTTTCTTCCCAGGTTAAGATTATGAAGTAGTGTCTAGGGTGGGTTTGTGTTACGATTTTCATTCTGCAGAAGTCAAGAAACTCAAAGCTACCATCCTTCCAGAAACTTTGAAAGATTCAAAATGGTTATATTAAAATTCAGTTCCATATAGAAACAGGAGGCACTGGTTTTACTTATACGAAGGACAGAAATTACCACAGGATTCCTACAACTTAGACTCGTCAAACTTTAGTGCTGGGAAAGGTAGTAATGTTATTACAATATGACTTCCATGTTGGTACATGGCAACTGAAATGATTTTTCAAGCAATTTTAAATTGAAATTATTTCTGAATTAATTATAAATACCTAGGTTGAAAACCCAGGTTTTTTTTTAAATTTATTTTTTATTTTTACTTTTTAGAAACATATAATGTATTATTAGCCCCAGGGGTACAGGTCTGTGAATCGCCAGGTTTACACACGTCACAGCACTCACCCCAGCCCATACCCTCCCCAATGTCCATAACCCCACCCCCCTCTCCCAACCCCCTCCCCCCAGCAACCCTCAGTTTGTTTTGTGAGACTACGAGTCACTTATGAAAACCCAGTTTTTAAGACATAGTATTCTTCAATTTCTGAGTCCAGTGATATCATTATAAATGGCCATCCAAGAGTGAAAAGGAGTATATTCTTAAAATCATCTGAATTTAACTTTGTCCAAAGTACCTGCAAGTTGAGCGGTAGCAAAACCTTCCACTGGAACAAATTTCAGATTAAAGAAGTGAGGGAAGCAGCTGCCTCACCTGTGAATGTTTACAAAGCAGTAGCTGGTCCCGCTGTGACAGCACTTCCGCTAAACACTCGTTTGAAGTCATAAAGCTTTTGTCAAGGTAAAGTATAATAAATAAGGTGCACGTAGGCATGAGTAATGTGCAGTGGGGGTAAGCTGAGGGACCTGGTCCATCTTGCCCCAGGTATCCTGTGGCCGGAAGGAAAGGCATCCTACGCAGAACGCAGCAGACATTAATGTAATGCAGATCATAGAGAACACCACAAAGTTTTCATGTAGGCTTTGCCCTGAAAGCCAAGAATTAACAAGGAAACAAAAAGAAAATATTAAAAAGCCATATTGAAAGGGTCTTCAAGATAGATCTACATATAGGGGCGCCTGGGTGGCTCAGCGGGTTAAAGCCTCTGCCTTCAGCTCAGGTCATGGATCTCAGGGTCCTGGGATGGAGCCCCGCATCAGGCTCTCTGCTCAGCAGGGAGCCTGCTTCCCCCTCTCTCTCTGCCTGCCTCTCTGCCTGCTTCTGCTCTGTCTGTGTCAAATAAATAAATAAAATCTTAAAAAAAAAAAAAGATAGATCTACATACAAGTCCGTCATTTATCCAGTCACAAGTAAGCATTAAGCTGCTTCTCTTTGCAGTGTAAGTCCCTAAGTGTTGGAAATCAGCAGTAAGAAGGCAGAGATGGCTTTGCCTTGGTTCAGCTTATATTTCTATCAAAAAGTCAAACATAACAAAATCATCATGAATAACAAAAAACATCATGAATAATTACAACATATTCAAAATATGGTTTTGACAAAATATGGTAGTGACATGTCGTTACAGTAAAAATCAACACACTAATGTTGCCCTAAATAACTGTGCATCTATTTGATGAGGTCATCTCTGCTCTAGCAGGTGGACTAGATGTGAAAGGACCAAGTCTGCACGCAGTGAACTTGGAAAGGGGATGAGGACCCACGTGCAGGAGGTGGTGCACTTCTCCGGGGACACGGAGTGAATTCAGCATGTAGAGAAGAGCCACAGGACTTGGGATGCTGGACAGGGTGAGCTCCACAGAACGGCTGCTGCGGGGTCTCTGCTCTCCAACCCAGGAGCAACCTTGAGGACTCTGTCACTGGACACATGACAGAGCCTCGTGGGGTTGTTCGGAGCTTTAGCTATTAATTCTCACACCGAGAATTTGCTGATGACAGCATTCATGGCAGGGCTGTGTAGCAGAAATGACATGAGCTACATATGAAAGTTTATATTTACTAAATTCTTTTTTCCTTATCCTCTTTGGTTCAACAGACCTTGAATCTGCCTTTCCTCTGTTTGGAAAAATCTTGGATAATATCTCTTCCCAGACTGCTTCCTTATACATTCTCTCTCTCTCCTGCTTTTGTGGCTCCCATCATACACATCTAAAAATTCTCTAACAGGTTTCTTCTTCGTATTTTAAAGTTTCTTTAAAGGAAATCAAATGAAAAAGACATATTACCTCAAGGAGAGCTCACATTTCACCAGAAACAATGGAAACCAGAAGAGAAGGGATGCGAAATTAAGCATAGGGGGGCACCTAGAATTCTATACACAATGAGAATATCCTTTGAAAACAAAGGCTAAAGCGGAGGGGGGGATTTATCACAAGCAGAAAGAACCTAGATGAAGTACGAGCGGCCATGAAAAATAAATGCTCTTATAATCAGACGCGTGGGGCTGTGAGAGGAATGACGTGACGAGAGCTAGAAACATAAGCTCAGGGAATAAACATAAGTAAATAATGAAAATATAGAACAATAATGGCAATATCCATGGTGCTTAAGCAGCTGTTCAATTAAAATCTGAAAATATTAGTTGAAGTAGCACATGAACAGGTTATGATGGGTAAAGGCAGCTGAGAGCTTCTAACATCGTGACATTTTCTGGAAAGTAAAAGGAGGAGTAATTTAGACAAACTATGTGCTGACTCTAGCATTATCATTAAGCAAATAAAACAGGCTACTATCAAGCTAGTACAGTGTGGAAGCTAAAGATGTATTTGTTGAACAGGAAAGAGAAACAAACAAAAACAGGCGTCAGACAGAACACAGAGGGGAGGGAGGAGGGCTAAATGGAGACATCCTGAAAAAGTGCATTCGAGGGGTGGGGGGTGGCTCAGTGGGTTCAAGTGACAGTCTTAGGCTCAGCTCGTGATCCTGGAGTCCCAGGATCGAGTCCCACATGAGGCTCCCTGCTCGGCAGGGGGTCTGCTTCTCCCTCTGCCCCTTCCCCTTCTCATGTTCTCTCTCTCTCTCATCCTCTCTCTCAAAGCAAGAAATAAAATCTTTTTTTTAAAAAAAAGTGCATTTGATGCAAATAAACCCAATATTCAAACTAAATGCAAAGTTGGGCAAATTCGATTTTAGCAGAATGGTAGCTACTGAAACACATGAAATCCAAGGACACGAAGTTCTTGGAAGTAAAATGATGGAAAAAGGTACCATTCAAACCTAAAAGGGATGTCAGGCAAGAGGTTTTACTGGATGTGCCAAAATATTTTATGCTGATCAAGGAAACAACTCAATAAGAAGAAATATAATTTCAACTTAGTATGTACTGATAACATAAAATGAAAATATTTAAAGCCAAAATGGAAAGATTTAAAGGAGAAATAAAGAAATTCAGTGCTGCGGTTTAATGATTTCCTGTCATTCAATCAGTACTGGAAAGAGAAAGCAGAGATCAGAGAGAAGACCTGACTTAGCTGACTCAGGCATACAGTTAGTCCCAAGGAGCACACACATTTTTAAGCACAAGAAACATGTACCAGAATGTTCTATACGCTTAGCCATCAAGAAACTCTCAATGAACCCCAAAAGTCTGGAAAAGATCTACAATCTATTTTTTGACCACAGTGTACTTGAGAATCCAGTAATAAAAAGATAACTAAGGAATCCCTAAAGTTCCAAAATCAAGTAATGTATCTGTAAATAACACAGGGACCAACTGGAAATCACAATAGAAATGTGAAGCCTTTATATAAATAGTGACACAATTTTTAATGAGAATATGTCAAACCATGTGCGGTTTGAATACGTTGCTTTGATGGAAGCTTAAAGAAATACCTTGCTTAGATGGAAACGTAAAGCCTTTAATGCATGTATTAGATCACTGATTTTTCGGCCTTCCCTTCCTAAGTATTAATTTGAAAATCTTGGGAAAAGAATAGCAAATTAAGTCCATAGAAAATGAGAAACAAAATATTAAAAATATGAACACATATTAAGGAGATAAAATGATATATATAATAAAGAGTATAAACAATTACAAAGATACCATTTTTTGACAAAATGACACAAATTTCTAGAAAGACCTATAAAGAATAAAGATTGCCAAAAAATAATAAAACAAACCAGAAAATGATGACATATCATTCCACAGAATACAGAAGTGCTATATACATTAGTATATAATATTATATATAAAAATATTATATACAAATTATTAAATCATATGAACAGTAGAAAGATAATAGGCTATTAGAACTAAGATTTAAATTTAAATTCATTATTACTAACAGTTGAAAATTTGGATATAAATTTTTTCCAGGAAAAAAAACCCTTAACTTTCAAAGCCATGCACAAGAAGAAATTAAAAATCTTAATGGCCTATATTAAATAATTAAATTAAGACCATTCTGTGAAGTAAATTCTAAGCCCTAAGACCTTCATCGGTGTATTTTTCAGACCTGGATAAACTCCTCTAGTACATAAAATCAGGGGATTCATGAAGTATTTTACCTTAAACAGAATTCTAATTCCAGATAACACTCACTAAAAAGGCCTAAAACAATGCTCAAGGAAGCCATGTATTTCAAATAAATGTTCACAATAAAATAAAGTATGGTTTCCTTGAGAAAACACAGGTGTCTGGGTCAATATACAAGGTTTACAACCCTGCTATGGCCAAGAGCCAAGGACACAGGTTCTGACTCTCGAAGGTTCTCTACACTGACATGAGTCACTTTTTAGCAACAATAATAATAATTTGGGTAAGAGGTTGTAATAAATTGAATTAAAAAATTAATCAATGACTGCATAGTAACAGCGAAGGAGAGAAAGAAGGAGGGGGTGCAGAGGAATGGAGACAGACCGAGAGACAGCGTTCTCTCTTACTGCTTCTAAGAAGGACACTAAACCGATCATATAATGGCACCCGCCACGGCCTCCATTTATCTTTACTTCCTTAGGTGCCCCCCACCAAACACAGCCACGCGGGTGCTGGGGGGGGTTAGAACTTTGTCCTGCGACCATAGGAAACACCGACATTCAATCCGTGACACGTTGGAAACTGGGAAGATCTGAAGGTCACCATCCTGCCCACCTCAACTTAGCATCGGCAGTCACGGAATGCTGTGACACTCTGGGACCCCGGCGGTGGGGGAAAAGCCGGTACACACTACCAAATATGCAGCGTCCTTATCTGGAATGTCCTCCCCGAACCTATTCATGAAGTAAAATCCACAGGTGGAACATTCTATAAAGTGAATAGCCTGAACTATTAAAAAAAGAGAAAAATCCATGTCATCCAAAGCTGGAAGGGGAAGGAATGAAAGGAAGCGATGAATGCACTGGACAGACAGAAACCAATGCTTCTGCAGGGGTATTTCTGGAAACTGAGAATATGCCTTTTAATCTTAAAGAGGGCCTGAGCTGCATATCAAATACACACTACAACTCCCAGAATTTGCTTGCTTCGTCAATTAGGCAATTTTATAGAAAACATCGTCGGAGCACCTTGGCAAATGCAAACAGGGGCTGTATATAATTCTACAAATATTGTTCAATTCATGTTAACTTAGCCATAATAAGAAAAGGCTGATTATATATGTTCTTATTTTTAGGAGATTCAGAATGAAGTAATTTTAAATGTCAAGTGTGCCAAATGCTAGAAAAACAATAATTTGCTGTTTCAAGTTCTGTCAAGCATATTGATTCTCGGTGGCCGTTGAGTATATCTGATTCTGAACCTTTTATACATTAGCGGGTACAGGGCCTCTCCTGACATTTTCTGTTTTATTGTTCTTTATGCCCCAGTGTGAATGATTTGATTTTGTAATTGAAAGCACGTCTTTATAAATAACTACTTGCTGGTAATCAATATGTAATATAGGCAACCTATGAATGCAAACATCAAATCATGATGTGGCCTTTGCTCTGGAAATATACTGTCTAGGAGAACAGTTATTAAAATTAAACAACGAAGGGCATAGCAAAAAAAACAACAATAAAACCCTCCTTTAGCAAAGTCTCCTGATGACCTAACATGTACTGGTCACAGTAGTACGCGTGAGGGTACAGCAACAAACAAAAGAAACAAAGATTCGTGTATTACATGGTTATAAAAGATACACTTTCCCTAACTCTCATGCTTGCCCAATAAAATATTGGAATCCCCCTCAAAAAAAAAAACCCTGCTTGTATAGTGCCTATGATAAAAATAACCTGATTAATTTACTTTTTGAACAATGTCATAAGTAAATATTTCAGCAAATATATTTCTCTTCTGCATAGCTCATTTCCCCTGATTTTCATGTAGGAAGAGCGTCTGAATGGTTTAAATACAAGACTCTCCGTTAAGAAGAGTAACTCTCTAAGTACATAATATTATTGTGCTTTGGGGAATCATAAACTGCATCTCTTAAAAAAATAGTTTCTTGGGGAAAATACTACACTGACTGACTCGTACTTTAGAAAAAAAATTGGAGAGGGGTCAGACACATTTCAGGACAGTAGCGGAAGATGAATGACACAGAACCACACTTTGCTGTGACCCGCGTGTATTTATCAATTTTTAAATTAGCATAAAATGTATCATTTGCCTTAGGGGCACAGGTCTGTGAATCGCCAGTCTTCCATATTTCACAGCACTCACCACAGCACAGACCCTCCCCAATGTCCATCACCCAACCCCCTCTCCCTACCCCCCTCGCCCAGGCAACCCTCAGTTTGTTTTGTGAGATTAAGAGTTTCTTATGGTTTATCTCCCTCCTGATCCCATCTTGTTTCATTTATTCCCTCCCTACCCCCACGCCCCCCATTTTGCCTCATAAATTCCTCATATGATCTCCCTAACAGGAGGAATTTGAGGTATTTATCAATTTTTTTAATGGGGAAATCACTGGACCAAATGCAATTATTAAGACTCTGTTCATGTATAAAAAGATTAAACATTTTCCACACCCTCACTTGAAACATGTTGCTTCAATGTTCTTAAAAGAGTTCTCCTAGGCTGAGCTCTAGCACTACTGAATGTGAGACCAGAACATTTGGTATTGATGGTGGGCTCAGCTTGAGAGCAAATCTGATTTCATTTTCGACATCCTGCTTTAATCTGTTCCAGACTGCCAATGCATACAAAATTATGCAGATCATGGGGCTCAGATAAACGGTTTTTCTCACTCACCCGCGAGAGTCTTTCTTACTCTAGGTTTTCGTAGGCTCACAGCATATGAAAAAATGCATTACGGTAGTGTAACCATTCCAGTGGATGCCCTCAAGAGCTCTTCTGTTTTTCTATTTGACTCCTCCTCTTTAATTTGCCCCCGTTTTCTAGAACTTCATACAGGATGCATGGATTAACTTGAGAGTTGTGACCCTGTGCATCCTGATTTGGGGCTATGAATATGTAATCATCACACATTTAAAATCTCAAAGATGAATATGCAGTACTACAAAATGGCCTTTACTAGCATTGAAAAAACACTTTAATATATCAGCTTAAGCCTTTTAAAGACATCGGTAATGCTGGTTTTAGTGGTATAAGATTTGGGGACCTTGAATCAAATAAGGCTTGAGATAGAGAGATTTTAAAATATTTATGTGCTTAAGTATCATTAATATTAAATATACGGTTGAGTACAACTGAATAACCTGCACATATTGAAAGAACACCTTGAAATATGCTTTGACATACTACGTACACTCTTCAAATGAGACCCCAATTATAAGAAATGTATCCTTCACCTCAGAAGTTTCCTCATGACAGTGGGAAATCCCTCCTCTTATCCATCTCTAGATAACTACTGATCTTTCTATTTTTAGGGACTATGTTGCATTTCCCAGACTTTCATGCAGACACAACCACACGGAACACATTCCTGTTGAGCTCTTCCATTCAGAGTAATGATTTTGACATCGACTCGTGCTGTTCCAAGAATCAAGAACTCACCCCACTGCTGAGTCAGATCATACTTTATACACATATATCCCACCTTCCTTGTCCATCCGCGTGTTGACGGACACTCGGACGGATGCCAGTTTGGGGGTCACTACTACGAAGGTCGCTGTGATCATTCAGGTGTGGACATCTTTGCGTGGAAATATTATCGAGTTTGTTTTCTCAGGTAAATAACCAAGAATGGACTGGTTGCACCACAAGGTAAAAACGTGTACGTTGAGAAATTTCTGCAACCTTTGTACCGTTTTACAGTCCTGTCAGCTACGGATGCCTGCTCCAGACCTTCCAGGGCCTTCTGCAGTCTTCTCAATCCCAGCTACTCGAACAGCACGCAGCGGCAACACAGGGTAATGGGTAGAGACAGTGAGAGTCTTTTCCTGTGTTTATTTATCATCCACATGTGTTCTGTGGTGGAAGATCAAATCTCTGGCCTTTTAAAAATTTCTTTTTCTTTCTTATCATTGAGTTTTGAGAGTTGTTTATATACTCTAAATATATACTTTAATTCTCATGAGTTCAAATTACCAATGTGTTCTTTTTATGGATAGTTTTTTGGGTGTCATATCTTTTTTTAAAATTTTTTTAATTTGAGAGAGACAGCAAGAAATCATGAGCAGGGGGGGAGGCGTAGAGGGAGAAGCAGACTCCCCACGGAGCAGGAAGCAGAGCATGGGACTCGATCCCAGGACTCTGGAATCATGACCTGAGCAGAAGGCAGACGCTTAACTGACTGAGCCACCAAAGCGCCCTGGGTCCCTGGGTGTCATATTTAAAAATATTTTCCTGATGTAAGTTCACAAAGATATTTTTTATACGTGCTATTTTTACGGTTCTGTATACTAAGTTTTTTTCAGTTTATGATTCATTTTGGATTTTTTTAAAATGGTGTGAAGTACTCATCAAAATTGCCTGTTTTGCATGTGGGTATCCAATTGTTCCTACATTCTTTGCTGAAAACATTATCCTTCCTCTGATTTGCCTTTGTATCTTTATAAAAAATCAGTGTCTATTCAGGTAGAGATCTATTTCTGGACTCCTTAATCAGTCCCATTTATCAATCCGTGTAGCCTTCTGCTAGTTTCACACTTTCTTATTAGCTTGTGACTTTTCACTTAACTTATAATAAGTCTTAAAAATCAGGTAATGTTAGTCTTTCAACTGTTCTTTTTCAAAGTTGTCTTAGTTATTCTAAGACATTAACTTGGTGGCTAGAATTTTGATCGCATTGATCCCACAGATCTGAGGAGAGCTGGTATCTTAACGGCACTGTGTCTCTGTTACTTCTAATCCCCTGCCCTGGCTGGGGTAGTTTCCTCACAGGCATGAGCGGATGGTACGCAGCTGATACTCAAGGGAACCGTCTGCTGGTATTTGGAGTTATTTCCAAGGCATCTGTCCCCTCTGAGTTACTGGGTCCTGCACAGGCAGGCACCTTACCCCTCAGCTGCATCGCCTCACTAAAAACCATCATGTCCTACTCTGTGTTCATATGGAATATTTCTTCGGTTCATCTGGGCTCTGCTACTCCACTGTGGCTCCAAAGACTGCTTTGCTTAAATCAAGCATTGCATTGGAAGTAAAAGGTCATTAGATGTATTAAATTGCTTCTCCCCTGCACTTCCAGGATAAATGATTTTAAACTGTTCAATGACTTATTTATCTGTGAAGTAAGACAGTAATAATTGCACTTGCTTAATTGCAGAAGTTTCATAGGATCGAATGAGTGACTCTGTAAGGAAAGACCACGGATTGCAACATCCCTTGTAGCTAATGGGTGGGATGAGGATGAGGATGAGGACAAAGAAGGTGCTTATCGCGTGTGCTAGTCTCTCACAAGCCAGACGGAGCTACGACCTTCCTCCGCGCTCCCTGAACACACATGCCTTCCTTCAGCACCCAACACACTCTCACCAATCACGTAAGATTAAACATGTTGTCTAGTGTAATGAGAAGATTCATGCTACTTTAATAGCTTGTAGCCCTTTTACTTAGATACATTTGGGGGATGGAATGATTCCTTTGGAAATTAAAGAATATAAAAAGTTTGAAAAATGCTCTATGGTCCAGGAAAGAGAACACACACACACACACACACACATCAGAAGTCCTTTCTTTCTTGGCAAAAAGAAAGTCAAAAGCCAGAGGAGAAGAAGGAGACAAAAGGAAAGCTGGCCGCCAAACAGAGTAAAGACTGGGTATCCGAAATTATTCCACGAGAGCTAATTCTCTTTAAAACCCCACCAAGTACCAACGATCGCCCTCACTTTTGCAGAGGAGAAAATGGGAGGTTTTATTGGTTTGCTACACGTCACAACAAACAATAACGCGGAGATGATTCTCTCTCACTGTTTTCCTCTGTTACGAGATAGAGACAAAAACTATGGAAAGAAAAACATCAAATGGCTTTAAAATTCACCTGACTTTCAAGAAATCCCTGCTTGTCTTCATTTTACTTGAATCGAAACCAATCCATATGTCAGAAAAGAAGGTATTTCTTTTTTTCCTTAAATCCTATCAATAGCAGAAATGTATCTTCCTATATATTGGCTTAGCAGACTCTAACATAAAGTAGGCATATAATCAATGTGGAAGAAATAAGCAAAATTTTATGTTGTTGAGGCTTATGAACAATACAGACTTGTTTGACATTTTAAAATCAAGATCATGCAAATAATTACAGTTTAAATCTCTTTTGAGATTATTTTTCTGAATTATAAGTGAATATCTCCCACACCAATGAGTGCTATATTTTGACTTAATGTAGAACTTTATTTTCTTCTCCTGTCACAAAATATACAAATTTTGGTTTTAAAATGCCACAATGTTAAACAAAATATTCACTACAAATCATTAGGTGAACATAACATTACGTGGCCTCTGAACTTAGCTATACATTTCCTCAGATACTGTTCTGTTCCTATTATGGGTCTGTGTTCTTGAGTTTTTAATTTAAATTCTCTGAACTATGGGTTTCTCATTTGTAAATCTGCCTTACAATAATGTTTTGATGATTCTGGGACATGGAAGATGTTTATTCAAAATTGGTTCCCTTTCTTCATTTTATGAAAAAAATTCTAAAATAGAAAAAAATTGCAAATAGCATAACAACTTTACAGAGCAGGATCACTGAACAGCAACTTCTTTTTGGAAATGATGCCTTCCTGGATGAGAAGACTACGTAAGACATGATTATTTCTCATTATAAAACCTAAATAAATAAATGAACAGATACGGTAATAAAGATAGAATATATGAAGAACTCAACTAATAAGAAAAAAATAATGTTGGTTGCTAAGTACTTATTAATACTTCGTACTAGTACTTAGTACAATCACTCTTTTTGTAGTTTTGATACATGTAAACTATATTTTGGGGGGCAATTAATATCACTATCTATGACTGAGGTTTTGTAAATTACCACTACTTTGCATATATAGGAAACATATGAAAGAAGGTATTTGCCTTATAAAACTGTAGAGAAATAGGGGCATCTGGGTGGCTCAGTCAGTTAAACGTCCAACTAGGTTTCAGCTCAGGTCATGATCTCTGGTGCTCAAATCAAGACCCAAGTCATCAGGCTCCCTGCTCAGCAGAAGCCTGCTTAAGATTCTCTCTCTCCCCCTCCGTTCCTTCCCCGCTGCTTATGTTGTGCATGTGGTGTCTCTCCCTCTCAATAAATAAAACCTTAAAAAAAAAAAGTAGGGAAATAGTCACATGAAATTTTCCACTTGCTACTTCATAACTCAATAGGCACATCCATAATTGCTTTTTTAAATTAAAAGATTTTTATTAATTTTATTAATAAATTGATTTTATTAATAAAATTAAAATAAAATTTATAAAATTATAAACTTAATAAAAATTAATAAAGCTTTGCCAAAATTTTTGCATTTAAAAAATGGCAGTTTTCCTTCCGTATCTCTAAAGCTAAAACAGATATTATTACCCTAGAGTACCCACAGCATTCCAAATATATATATTTGTACCTATATTCAGTTAAACTATTTAAAAACTTCAAACCTGAGATAATTTATTGCCGTCTTTCTGAAAACGTGCCTTGTTTCTCTTAAGTGTTTTGTTTACTAAGTTCTCATTAAAAGTTAACTGAAAAACATAGTATTTTAGACTATTAATATATGAGTAGAATTCATGGAAATAATTTCATCTTCACTTGCAATGACAGTTCGGTGTTTTAAAGTTAATGGCCATGTTTTTTGAGAAGAAAGAAGCTAAGTGCTGAAAAATAAAAATAGGATAATTACAAAAATTAAGCAATCAATTTTAAGGCATTAAGGTAAGGAAAATGAGTCACAAGAAATTATTCAAGCAAAGAACCATTCATATCCACACAAAGATGTGCACTCAAATTTCACCACAGCCCTATTCATCACAGCCAGCCCCAAAGTGGAGACACCTCAGATGCCCACCCACTACTGGAGAGAGAAACACATCCAGTGTGTTCCATACAATGGAATATTATCCGGAAATGAAAAGGAACACAAAATTGATAATGCAACATCATGGTGGAACCACAAAGACATTCTCCTAAGTCTCTGAAACCAGACATAAAACCCATGCCTTCTCTGATTCATTCATATAAGAATGTCCTAAAAATACCAATCTCTTGAAACAAAAAAGCAGATTAGTCATTATCTGGGACTAAGACTGGGAACTTGAAATAGGCAGGAGGAGGTTGAGAAGGTAATCTAAAACAGAAGGACAGTCAGAGCTGCACAACTCAGCGAAGGTACAATCATTGAATGGTGTATACACAATGGAAATATTCAGTGGGATGTAAAGTATTCCTCCATGACGTGGTTTTTTAAAAAGGTAAAGAACAAGTCAGAATGGCAATAGTTCCATGATTAGTTACAAAAACTACTATAGGGTTCGAGTTTGCTTGAGTGGGTTTTTTTTTTTTTACCAAAACCTGTATTGTTAAATATACTCAAAACCAATGTTAAGGGATTATAAATACAAACTTGGGAGTTTTTAAGACATACTTTATCATTAATTAATTCATATGTGATCTAGAAATGTCATAAAAAGGGATGTGAGAAGACACTAATTTGGAGAATATAATTTCTATTCCATAAAATGTACTTTTTTTGCTCCAATAAAATATTTTTAAAGATTTTATGTATTTATTTGACAGAGATCACAAGGAGGCAGAGAGACAGGCAGAGAGAGAGAGGAGGAAGCAGGCTCCCCGCTGAGCAGAGAGCCCGATGCGGAACTCGATCCCAGGACCCTGAGATCATGACCTGAGCTGAAGGCAGAGGCTTAACCCACTGAGCCATCCAGGCGCCCTTCCAATAAAATATTTTTGAAACTAGCATCCCAAATAGTGAGTACTAAATAAAAAGAAAATGCCTAATAATGTATAGGAGAACAATTTCTTTCACTAGATGTATGAGACTCTCTAAGATATTGAATTTCAACAAGAAAAAAGAATGTTCAAGTAATCAATGCCAGTGACTAATACGGGAAACAAACACCCATACTTTAGAGTTAAACCTCTGAATTGCCTTTTTAAAAAAGTTTATAACAATCAGATTATATTGAGTGATTCTAGATCCTAAGTCCTATGCAACAGCACAGTTTTATCTCACAGCCATGCTATTAAAGAGATAAATGTTAATTTTTTGAATAACCTTCACTTGGCTTCTCCTTATACCAACATCTCACATAGCCATAATACTCTCATTTGTACCAAGAAATTAGCACAGTAAAATACTCACAACTGCCTACAGATTTTAGTCAGATTTCACCAGCCTTTCCACTAATATACCTTATTTTGTTCCGTTATCTAATCCAGGGTATCACGTTGCATATAGTTGTCTTATCTCCTTAGTGTTCCACAATCTGAGATATGCCTAAATCTTCCCTTGTTTTCCACGACCTTGACATTATCAATAGCCACTTGAATGAGACAGTCCTTCACCAAAAGCCTTCACAAGACCCTGGGGGAGAAGTAACAGGTGAAAATACTTCAAGAGTCAGATATAACAGATACAAATACACAAACATCAGTGATTATCCTTTCTGGCTCCTCTGCTCATAATAGAAATTATACCTGGTTGGAAGAGTGAAGACAGATTTCCGTACAGAAATAGAAGGCAACAGAATATCTGACTGGATCATAGCGTAGCAACTTGAAGTAAACTTAGGATATGTGGAGAGGAAGAAATGTAACGGACAGCTGCGCCTTGTCAGGAATTCTGTAGCAATCGGATCACTCTGTTAACACACATATATACAAAAAAATGGTGCCAATGAAGATTCATAATTAATATCAAGGGCAGATTGCAGTCTGGTTTCTGAGTTATCTTTCAGGTAAAGAACACCATTAAAGTGCTCAAAGAACATTTTTCCTAATTTCAATATCCTGTCCCATTTTTAGGGTTGCCATTCTAGAATGACCGTAGACACAACTAACTACACTGTGAGAAACCCCTTCTACCGAAGCTGTACCTACTGTGTGATTGCCAACCGTGCACATGGGGTTGGCGTTTCACCAGTTCACTCACCTATGAGGCTGGTGATGGAGGCATTATCATCTCGTTCAATCTCTAAAGAATCTTGAAAAAAAGTTACCTTCTTCATGCTTTGAGAGCTGAGGAAACCAAGTCTCGGAGAGCACCCTGAGCGCCTGTGCCACTTGGCTTGCGTGTGATGGAATCAAGGGACCCAGTATGGAATGTTGGTTGCAACTCCAGTCCCCACTGAACGTCACAGAATCTACCTGGTCTGGTGACGCTGGTCCAAGGCACTCATCAACCTTCCAGTATAATAATATTCTTTGTCCAATTCAAAAATTACACTTTTTAATAGGTTCTACTCCTGGGTGTGTTTTCCCCATTTGTATGTAAGATAGAGTCACACCATGACACTGAAAAAATCTAGTTAGCACAGATGTCTTATTTTTTATGAGACTCTTCTTTTCCACTATGGCCTCAATAGCACAGAGTACCCCTCTCCTCTTCTACCTCCTCCCTGCGCGTGTTTGCTATTCTCTTGTCTGGAAGGAACGGTCTATAATCAACACCTTCCTCTTGCCCCAACATGATGACTTCTTCCATTATCCCCCAAATCTGAGTCCAGACTCTCTGTCATCTTTCAGATTTTCTTGTCTTTCCTTTTAAAGCCTCCAAAGCCATGGGTTTTGCCTGCATGTTTTCCATTTCTCAACATCACTGGTTCTTACCAACTTTTTTTTTTTTTAGCTGCTCTTGTCAAGTCCCATGATGTCCATAAATGGCACACACTATGTTATTTATTGTTACATAACCAAATAGTATTTCTCAGACAAAACTCGGGAAAGAAATCCTAGAAAATCAAGAGAAAGATCATTTTGATAATAAGTAAAAAATAGATGATCACTGATATGCTCTTAGTCAGGAGGAATACTCTTCTTTTTTTTTTTTTTAAAGATTTTATTTATTTATTTGACAGAGATCACAAGTAGGCAGAGAGGCAGGCAAAGAGAGAGGGGGAAGCAGGCTCCCTGCTGAGCAGAGAGCCCGATGCGGGACTGGATCCCAGAACCCTGAGATCATGACCTAAGCTGAAGGCAGAGGCTTTAACCCACTGAGCCACCCAGGCACCCCATGATACAAAATTTTTATAAGTGAAATGACTAATATTCATTATATGTAATTCAAATGAATGCTATAACTTATACACATATATTTAGTTTTTATATTTTTTACATTAAAAATTTTCTTTAGAAGTCATTATAAATTCGGGCGCCTGGGTGGCTCAGTGGGTTAAGCCGCTGCCTTCGGCTCAGGTCATGATCTCAGGGTCCTGGGATCGAGTCCCGCATCGGGCTCTCTGCTCGGCAGGGAGCCTGCTTCCCTCTCTCTCTCTCTCTGCCTGCCTCTCAATCTACTTGTGATTTCTCTCTGTCAAATAAATAAATAAAATCTTTAAAAAAAAAAAAAAAAGAAGTCATTATAAATTCACAGGCGCCCCTCTTTTTTTTTTTTTTTAAGATTTCTGTATTTATTTTAGAGAGAGAGTGAAAGCTTGTGGGGGAAGGGGCAGATGGAGAGGGAGAAAGAGAATCCCCAAGCAGGTTCCCTGCAGAGCACAGAGCCCGACCCCACATGGGGCTCAATCCCAGGATCCTAAGATACAACCAACAACTGGGCGCTTAACCATCTGTGTCACCCAGGTGCCCCAGGAGGTATAGTCTTAAAATGGAATATGAAGTGCAGGGTTTTATATGCTTTTAATATATACTTACATAGGGAGAAGATGAAATACTGTTAAAATTGGCAAAATACATGTTCAAAAAACAACCTATGATCCATCCGGAAAACAAAATAAGCAACTATTCACTACTATCCTAGATTGAATACTGTCTCAATAGCAAGTATGCAAATGTGAGATCACAACGGAAAATATGATTTAAAGACAATTACACTGAACAGAAACTACCTGTCCAATTTGAGCAATTCTTCAGAATTAATAGTGGGGAAAAGGATATATTCATGTGAACACTACCATATATATGCCACAATTATTATTTCACAGAGAACAGTTAATGTTAATTAGAGATACTGTGTGGGATTATAAATTAATTTTTAGTTAATATGCATTCATTTAATTAAGTGACATCGTAAGAGTCATTAGTAAAATTAAAATCAGCATGGGTCACCTGTGTGACTCCGTTGGTTAAGCATCTGACTCTTGGTTTCAGCTTAGATCATGATCTCAGGGTCCTGAGATCAAGCCCCATGAGAAATCCTCCCAAAGCTCCACACTCAATGGGGGAGTCTGCTGGAGAGTCCCTCTGTCCCTTCCCTAACTTATGCATGTGTGTGTGCTCTCTCTCTCTCTCTCAAATATATCAATAAATTTTTAAAAATTTTAAAATCAGCATGTTCTTAGATATAACAACAAAAGTTCAAGCACAAAAGAAAAATAATTTGGGCTTCATCAAATTAGAAATTTTTATGATTCAAAGGATCTACTAAGAAAGTGGAAAGACAACCTGGAGAATGGAGGCATTCTCCAGGCAAATATTCATAATTTATTGCATATATCTAAAAGGGAACTGTACCTAGAATATAAAAACAATGATTCCAACTCAAAAAGGACAACCCAGTTTAAGAATAGGCAAAGTATTTGAATACATATTCTCAAAAAAAGATAGGCAAACTACCAATAAGGACATGAAAAGATGCATGACATAATTAATCATCAGAGAAATGCAAATCAAAACAATGAAGAGATAGCCCTTCACGTGCACTGGTGTGAGGTAGAAGCTAGACTTGAGCAGTGGAAGGAAGGCCCCAAGGCAGAGTCTCGAGCCCTTGAGGGAGGAATGAGAAAGACTTGAGCCAGAGGCAAGGACGTTGATAAATAAACAAAACATTAAAACCCAGGGCACAACATGCAGATTTTACAGCTTCCAGGAGCTCGGGGCTAACAGAGGAAGAGCCACAGGTGCAGAACATGTGCTCTGCTCTTCCCCTTCTGCCCCAGGGGAACCCCCAAAGCATTTGCATTGAAGTTACAGAGCTCCCACCCTCATAAAAAAAAGGCTGCCCTGGCAGTTCCAGTACAGATCTTGTAGGGTCAAAATCCCCCCTCCCAGCCTGGGGGAGAAGTGCCCCAAATGCTTGCAGCAGCCTCCATTAGGGACCACCCACTATGCCCCAGCCCCTCCCAGCCCAGAGAGACCCAATAATACCCAATCCCAAAGCGACCGAAGGCCAGTTCCACCTCCCAGAACCTGCCTGCTCCCACCTTTGAGAGAGTTCTTTCCTTTTAATAAACTGTCCCGGGCTTGTACTTTCCTTCGGGCCGTCTTTATTCTAGCACAGAGCCCACACACATTTTCTTGTGGGGAATCCAGACTGAAACCTCCATTCACACAACAGAGACTCTCCCAACCATAAAGCGAGTAGGACTACAACAAAAAATTCAGATAGTAACAGGTGCTGCCAAAGATGTGAAAACATCAGAAGTCTCCCGCAAAGGGGTAGGAATGTAAAATGTTGCAGACACTGAGGAACAGTCTGACAATTGCTCAAATGTTGAAACAGACAGTTACCATATGACAGGGGGACCTCACTTCTATATCCGTACCCAAGATGAATAAAAATGTAAATATACACACTCATAAAAATTTTACGTGACTGTTCACAGCAGTATTATTCATAATAACCGAAACGTAGGAAAAACCAAAATGCCCATTAACTGATGAATGAATACACAGAAGGCATATATCCACACAATGGATTAAAAGTGGTATAAACATGCATTGGAATAGTCTGGGGCCATAAAAAGGAATGAAACACTTATGCATGATACAATATGGTCAAACTGGAAAATATGATGCTGAGTGAAAAAAGCAAGTCAACAAAGATCACTTAATATATAAACCCATTTACATAAAATGTCCAAAATAAGCAAATCTAGACAGACAAAAATGATTTCCAGATACTTAGAGGTGAGAGAATGGGTGTTGGGTGACAGATAATGAATACAGGGTTTTCTTTTGGAGGTCATAAAATGTTCTAGAATTGTGGTGATGGTTGCACGCATATGTCACTATAGAAAACAACTTCAAAATGCACATTTTAAGTGGCTGAATGTTACGGCATCTGAATTCTATCTCAATAAAGTTATTAAAAATTTATTTCAAAAATATTTTATTTCAGAAAGTTTTTAAAGTCCAATATGCAATTTCAAATGCAGCATAATGTAAAATAAAGATCTCACTCATATATTCTAATAGACATTTTGGTTAACTTCACCACAATTATATCAATGGATCTGGCTAATAAAAGTAACAAAAAATAACAATAGTTAAAGCTTTTGAACTCTTCGATGGCAAGCATTATTCTAAAAGTTATGCACATATTAACTCTTCAGTCCAAATAACCACCTGATAAAACAGGTTCTATTAATTACCTCTGCTGACAACATGAGCACATCAACACACAAAGATGTTAAGTAACATGTTTCACAACTTTAACTAGTATAGTCTCAGGACTATAAAATATATATGAATATATATATGACTATACATAAAAATATATATTATATATAAAATATACAAATATATATATGAAATTTGTCTTTTTATTTGGAAGTGTGGTTACAGTAAGTATTTTTTTCAGCATTTCCAATTATTTAATGTCATGGTGTATTTCTGTATTTGACAGAATCTACATGTGATCTGGGTAAACAGGCATTATAGAAGTTATATTAGATGAACATCTATTATCGACTACAACTAGCTATGTCAATAATATGATACAGGGTTTTCTAAATAAAGTATGACATCCCTTTTAAAGAGATCAGTATAAAAACAGAAGAACAAAGGACAAAAATGGAGAAAGATTTAATAATCTAAACAAAAACTGAACAGCAACGCAGAGTTTTATGTCAGAATGAGTTATCAATCTAACATAAGGTAGAATAAGGACACATTCAGTCCTACACTTATCACTCATATGTTCCTTTGAGAAAATTATTGGAGGAGGTGCCTCTCCAAAATGCATCAGAAAGCCAGCGAAGCGTAAGTCATAGGATCTAGGACCTACGAGCGCCACAGCAGGACAGCGGCAGAAGGAAATTTATAAGATGGGAATGAAAAAAACTTAAGAATGGCAAAAATTCAGCAGGCCGACAGAACAACTGGTCTAAACTGAAATCAGAATGGAATCATCCAAGAGAGTGGTTTATTTAAAACCATATTTAAACTGAGAGAAAATCCAAGCATTTGAAATAAATCAAGGAGGGTTACTTTTCAAGCAGATTCATTATGAAGAACAGATTAGCGATAGCTACATAGAAAACACACAGACGCACATACACACACAGGCATGCACACACACACACACAGAATGGCAGAGTTACGGATTACATGAACAAAATCTGTCAAATTAAATGAATTTTAGTATATTACATGACTCAGTTATGAATGATATTTGCATAGCCATAATAGTAAAAAATTGAACTTTCTAGTAAAAGTCATGGAAAATATGAAAGGATGGAACTGGAGAAAATGTGTGTAGCTGTTTTTACAGAAAAAGCTGATGGGAGAGGGTGTTAAAAACCAAAGTCTGCATCTCCCACTGTAGGAAGTCAATTATAATACATATAACTAAAAATCCAATAAAACAATATAATTATGTTCTAGACACATGGATGTGTGTGTATGTATGTGGATAAGGTCATATGGACGTGTGTGTATAGGGATATGACAATATGAAAGTGCATATATATGTGGATATAGTAACCCAGATGTGTGTGTACAAACATACATATGTGTGTGTACCTACACAGATGGTAATACAATTGATATTGGTATGGTATGGTAATATAGATATTACAGCATGCTATGTGGATATGGTAATATAGATGTGTTTACATATTTATACAGATAAGATAATATGGTAATATGGAAGTGTTTATATATATGGTATATATGGTAATATACATATGATGGTAATACGGATGTGTTTATATATTATACACAGATGAGGTAATATAGATGTGTGTGTGTGTATAATATATATTATATATATATATATATATATATATATAAAACCTATCACAGTTGAAATTGATTGTGGGGAAAAAGACTAGGAGAAATATGTATTTTTTCCATTACATCATTTTTATGACTATATGTCTGCCACATATATACACATTCGATGAAAAGTAAAAAAAATTTAAAAATTATTAAATTTATTTGGAAGAGTGCTCAAAGAAATATGTGTTCTCTTAGAAATAGATAGTTTTTATCTTTTCGTTTACCTACTTTTTGGTTTCCTTTTCTATTCTTTTGTTTTGCTTTTAAAAAATAAGATCTTATAGATAAGCTTCAGGACCTATCTCTTCTATCACTTTCGAGATGTTTATTTTCAGAAGGATGTGTGTCATTCTTATCCATAATTTTATATATGATCTATCAATGTATCATACAATTTTTAAAACAGCTTTTAAACATCTATGTAAATGTTAAGCAGTTTGAAAAGTGAATTGAAGATCTTTTAAAAAGAATTAACAGATTGTATTATGGGTTTTGAAAGCATATCTGAAATATTTAGCACCAAAGTTAAACTATGATTTCTTTATATTATAGTATATAATAAATTCTATGTATTTTACTTACAGTGGGCCACAATTTGTCATTTTATGCCTATTAGGTCTTATCCTGTGCAATGAAAATATCTTCCTGACTTCATTTCTTACTCAGAGCAGATCAGCAGCCAAGAGGGATGTGAGAGCAGCAAGAAGTAACAAGCCATGTGACAGGTAAATTACCCAACAAAGGCTCAAGAAAACTGTTGTCTAGAGTCATTTCATGCACAGGCAACAGCCCTCAGTGCTGCAGTAGGACCTGAGTTACTGCATATGGTCTTGGATGTCCACAGAGGTAACAGAATCACAGTTCCATACACTCAAGGACCAAGGATCACAAGAAACTGTGTAACAATGTTTAAAATGAAGGACTGACATTTTTAAGTTGCTATTTTCAGTGTAAAATATTCAGGGTAATTTTTCCAAGGATGTTAGCAAACAAAAATATCTATAATTAGGAGTTTCAATTGTAGAGAAAGTGTCAACTGAAAAAATGTAGTGTATATGCATAAAATTCAAAGTGTAAGGTAGAACATTTAGAGAGAGCTTGTAAAGTTTAGAAATACGAATCTTTGAACATTCTCCCAAGTAATATAAGACAGCCCAAGCCTGTAAAGTAATTAAATCCGTAACAGTGGTTCCATGGAAAATAAGAAGCAATCAGCTTTGAGAAACAAATATTTGCTGTAAAACATTACTGCAAACAAAACACAATTCACATGTGGAAATAAACAGAGTTATCTCAAAATTAGCCTGGAACTTCTTGTTTACATTTAGTGAACGTTGACTTGTATCCCGTTTCCACACAAACTACATCAGGAGATTCCTCCAACAGACCAAACGGAGATCTCTTCAGCTGTTGTGGCCCCAACCCTTATCTGCCCTGGAACTGTGGGAGAATCTAGAGAAGATGTGAAATTCTGACCCTCCAAAAAATACTACCACTAAATTTAAAAAAGGTTGTCGGTTTTTTGTTTTGTTTTGTTTTCTTTTTTATATAAATGCAGGTAGATCAGGAATTACTAAATCTCCTTGGTAGATTCTAGGGTATTTTATTTAAGCTTCTAATGGTTAAAGTAAAATATTCCCTTGGCTTTAAACAAACAAACAAACAAAAGTATGCTTTATTCGTAAAACATCTATTTACCTGAATGTGCAAGGCCTTGTATTGGGGGCACTGAGAAAGGGAAGCAGCAAGTGCTCCAGGCATGGGACAGACCTAATTCCTCCAGTTCTAGATCCTTTGTGTTTCCATCTTCCTGAGTTTAACTCTTTATTTTTGCCATTTGGAATATTCTTTTCATGAGAACTATACTTTCCCAAGCTAACTGAAAAGATGAATAGGTTGAATATATAATATAATCCCATTCAAAAGAAAAAAAGCCTACATGTTTATTTTACTTTGCCATTACACCTTAGCTAAAGCTTACCAAGGGAGCATTGAAATAACTTGAAAGTGTCTACATTCATTTTGCAACTGAGTCAAATCTTTTGTTGATCAGTCAAATAACTAAGACCAGGAAGCTAAAAGTACAGAAAGAAAGAGGAAGAGAAAGGGAAAAGAAGAAATTAAAACAAAGACCAAAAAAAAAAAAAAAAAGAAAAAAGAAAGAAAGAAAGAAAGAAAAAAGAAAAAGAAAAGCATTACTTAGCATGCATACCACCAATGGCCACCATACCTAGAAAGGTACACATAAGAGATTAAGAAAAAAAAATTATGAAAAATATTATCCCTTTCTAACACACAGGGAAATTCATGGTTACATAGAGGTTGACTTCTTTGTGATTGGAGAATTTAGTCCATTTACATTCAAAGTAGTTTTTGACAGATATGCATTTATTGTCATTTTATTACTTGTTTTGTTATTGTTTCTAGAGATTTTCTCTGATCGTCTCTGGTCTTTGTGACTTTTAGTCTCTCCTTCCCCTCAAAAAGTCCCCTTTAATATTTCTGTCACGGCTGGTTTCGTGGTCACCAACTTCTTTAGTTTTTGTTTGTCTGGGAGACACTTCATCTCCTTCTATTCTGAATGACAGCCTTGCTGACAGAGGACTTTTGACGGCAGGTCCTTCCCATTCAGCACTATGAATATACCACCCTATCAAAACACATAGGGTTTCAGAATGGATTAAAAAAAAATAAGACCCACCTATATGCTGCCTCCAAGAGACTCATTTTAGACCCAAAGACACCTATATATTGAAAATGAGGGGATGGAAAAACATTTATCACACAGATGGATGTCAAAAGAAAGTCAAAGTAGCAATACTCATATTAGACAAAACAGACTTTTTTGTTCTGTATTGTTCTTATCCTGCTTTGGTACCAGGATAGTACTGGCCTCAAGGGACGATTCTGAACGTACTCTCTTTATTCCATTATTTATAAGATGCTGATAATTATGGTCATTTTTTAAAAAAATGTTTGGTAGAACTCACCAATGAAACTATGTAGTCTTGGGCTGTTCTGTGCTGGGAGGATTTTGTTTCCTAATTCAAATTTTTTTTAATTTTTATTTTTTATAAACATATATTTTTATCCCCAGGGGTCCTAATTCAAATTTTGATATTATTATTGGTCTAAGAAGATTTCCTACTTCTTGGATTCAAGATTCATGATTCAATCTTGGCAATCTGTGCATTTTTAGGAATTATCTGTTTGCTTGTTTTTTCTAAGTTATCTGATTTGTGTTTAAAAAACGTCATCTGATTGTTGGTATATAATTGTCTAGAGTAATCTGTTATCACACTGTATTTCTATGGTTATCGGTTGTATTGTTTTCCATTTCTCATGTTGGTTTTTAGTCTTCTCTCTTTTTCTTTTCTTAGTTAATGTGGTTAAAGCATTGCCAGTTGTGTGTGTTTTTTTAAACTGGTCATTACTTTCAGTGTTAGGTTATTATTTATCTTGGTGTCTATTTTATTTATTTCTGATTTGTCTTTGTTATTTCCTTCCTCTACTAAATTACACCTAAGTTTCCAGGGCACCTGGGTGACTGTTCGTTAAGCACCCCAGTCCTGATATTAGCTCAGTTCATGATCTCAAGGTCATGAGATCAAGTCCCAGGTAGTAGGTCTCCATGCCCAGAATGAAATCTGTTTCAAATGTTTTCTCCCCTCCCTTTGCCCCTTCCCCGACAAGCACACACGGGCACACTTGTGCACTCTCTAAATAAATAAGCAAAATCTGGAAAAAAAAAATTCAGCTAAGTTTCTTCTTTTTCTCGTTCCTTCTGGTGTAATGTTACTTTTTTACTTGAATAATTTTTTCTTAAAATAAGCATTTACAAAATAAATTTCACTCTAACATCTTCTTTTGCTGTATCCCATAGGTTTGGAATATTGTCTTTTCTTTTTCTGTTGTTTTGAGACAGATTTAGGATTTGCCATTTGTTTTGTTATTTGAACCACTGATTGTGCAGTAGTGTGTTGTTGAATATTTACATATTAAGTATTAAATATTTTAAAAATAGAGATTGATTTTGAAAGAACAAAATGCCTAACATGCAAAATGTCAATGTGTCTAAGTTCACTTACTTGTGGAGCATAAGGAATAACACGGAGGGCATGGGAGATGGAGAGGAGGAGTTGGGGGAAATCGGAGGGGAGACAAACCATGAGAGACTGTGGACTCTGAGAAACACCTGAGGGTTTTGGAGGGGAGCGTGGGTGGGAGGCTGGGTGAGCCTGGTGGTGGGTATTCAGGAGGGCACATATTGCATGGAGCACTGGGTATGGTGCATAAACAATGAATTCTAGAACACTGAAAAGAAATAAAATAAAATTGAAAAAATATATCTAAGTAGAGGAACCATGTAGGATTCCTTTTTCTTTTTGTTTATCTGTATTTTCTAAATTTTCTTTTTTTTACCCATTCACTGCTTGATTTAACACAGAATGGAGAAAACTTATTTGCAATATAAGAAAAGCCAGACACTTCAATAATCATAACCACCCATTTTTTCTAAGGAGATTTCATGTAATTTTTTTAATATAGAAAACAAAATAATTGTATAAGTAATTTTTAAAAAGAAAAAAATGCTCACATTTAGGCATCCTCAACTATAGTTCAAAGTTTCTCAACTGATGTGAATAAAGATCAAAGAAGTTTCTAAGGATATACACAGTACATAAAAATGAGTATGCTTAAACTTTATCATCCTATAAAAATATCCTATTCTGTCAAAGGCCATATATATTGCTGAGCACACATGTAGTTCTGAATAAAATGCAATTTTCCTAATACACAATGAAATGTGGATGGTATCTTCTTGATATTTTCCTAGGATTTCAAAGTTGAAACCAGTCTACTGGTTTGAACTATGCAAGTCAAAAGCATCTTAAATTGCTTTTAACAGAGAATACATTGAAGTTAAAGACAGATTTCCTTACTTTGAACAGGCTAATATTTCAGAAAGGTATAAGCAGGTAAAGATAAAGTGTTATAATGGAAATCAATAGTCAATATTATAGATGCTAGTGTAACCTACATATCTCATCAACACTGTGCATTCAAAAATGTGTGTTTGTGATATTCCTAGCAATTGCTCCTTTCTCAACTGAATAATGGGGAAAAGATATTAGCTATAGAAGGCATAAACTTAGAACATAAAAAGTAAAACTAGTATTTTACTTTTTAATAATATTTCAGAAACAGCACATAAATCATGGATCTAGCTTCAGAACTAAAGGTAGCCTTCATTCTTCATGGTCTACAGTTCATACTTATGCTTTTCTACTAATCTGATACCAAATCCACTGGAATGTTGAAATAAGTCTAATGTATTAATGCTATTAAAGGAAACACTCATAAGAATATGGTGAGTTTTTACTTGTTTCTCATAAAAGATATAATGCATATATTGATCTTACTCACTTTTAGTTTTGGGTGGATATGATTAGATCAGATTCTTCCATTTATTCAGAGATTAAATAAGTTACTTGAAACAACTGAACAATTGTTCTTACTTGCCAAGAACAAATTGATAGAGTTGTATCATTCTTGTGGAGTAACTTAAAGTTTACCATCCTGTGTTATTTATAAAAGGGCTTGAAAGCAGCTACTATACATTAACTCTATGGGTCTCTAGGGGATACAAAAAGTTTCAAAAACAAAATATTTTTTTTTTTTTTAGTGACCAAAGAAGCCTTTAACATCAAATACATTTTAAAAAAGGAGTTTGTTACCAAAGCAGAGCTGGTCTCAGAACTTTAATAGGTAGAGGAGAATCTTGAGTTTCTACAAAAAGCCTGTTGCAAGCCATGTTCCCCTAACATGCTTGACTATAGTACCTCTCTGCCGATGAGACACTGCTAAACTCTCATCTGGCTTTCAAGTCAAGCATTTAATAAAGTGATAGTTCCTTACCCACTTCTTCATCCCCATAATTCATCAAGTCCTTAGTTTCTCAGCACTTCCTAATTCTGATGAATAAGCAAAGGGACTGCATATTTATATTAGCCCATACAGAGCAATAACCACGTGTTGTATACTTTGATTCTTCTCATTAAATAAGGACTTAAGGTGACCGATGACATAGAAAACTAACCAACTGAGGACATAATCTTTTTCTCCCAAAGAAAGATTAACATTTACTTTCTGGGATGCAGAGACCATGAAGTTAAGTTAGAAGCCAGATTTCAGAGCTGTGTATGGTTACAGCTGAGTGGATGGACTTACAAAGCACCTAAGACATTAGTTAAATTCATACTCTTTCCTGAATTCATGGCACAGAGATACTTAGATACGTTTTTCTATTATAGTAAAGGTTCTAATTCTATCCAATATCTTGTGATGATAGAGCTTACAGAGTGTTACAGAATCATCTTTGATAATCTATTTACTCTTACTTAAATTCTTATTAAATATGCATTAGGTGAGGCTTATTATTCATTTGTTTGATGGGCTTGTTGATTTTTCCCTAAACAGGTGTCAATAAAGACTGCCAAGAAAGCATCAGGTATGTTTGAACTAGACCATTAAAGTCCATTCATTCATTAATATATTATTCATTCATTGTATTCTTTCCTAATAGCTCTTATTTATCACTTATTATCCTAGATGCTGAGGTGACAGAGATGAATGAACTCAAGTCTGCCACAGCAGAGCTCACAGATGTCAAATCAGGCTGGAAAAATAGAGCCCAAGATCTCCAAGGGCCTTTTCACCATGATGAAACTTTGGAAAGGTTATAGTGAGAGAGTAAAGGATTTTCACTAGAGAAATTTGGAATGGAAGAAATGATATATCATTTGAAGGGGATAATGACATATTCAAACCATGGCAGTGAAAATAAAGATGGATTGATTTTATGAGATATTTAAGAAGAAAGCATTTAATTAAATTAAGATTATGTGTATCTAATGAGAAATAATTGAAGACTTTTGAGTTACTTCCCATTCCTACTGGAAACACGAGATAGATAATGGTGGCAGGAGGAAAGTAAGGATCCCAGGACACCATGATGTATGTACCCGTACATTCTAGAAGCTATCTTATAACTGGAGGCATCAGTGCTGCGTGTTTGGAATTTACCAAAGAATTCCAGACAGGAAAGAAAGGTTCAGGTGTGTCAAAGGTTAAAGCCCCACACACAGACACACACAGACACACACCCACGCGCGTGCGCGCGCACACATGATGAGAAAAGAGACAAGCAACAAGTACAGGAATTGTGGGACATTATTAATGAAGGTCTGGCACAGTGAGAAGATAGACATTTCAGAAATTCAAGATGAAGTTCATTTTAGGTAGTGAAAAACCTTGGTATGAGATGTGACACTAATGATAGTTAACATAATTGTTTTGATCAATGACAATGTACAGATAGATTCACTGTGAATCTTAGTCTTATAAAATCAATCATACGTATCTATAGAGAACTACAGTTTCTGCATGACCCAATACACATGTTCACTAAATGCTGACTCTTTTGTCTTCCTGTGAATGGTCTTCCTTCCCTTTGAAGTCCCAGGCACCTCAATTCAGGATGATGAAAATACCTCATTTTGACTGTCTTTGGAATCTCTCATGTTTATGTAAATTCCCCACATGTACCTAACTAAATTTTATTTCCTCCTATGAGTCTGTCTTATGTCAATTGGGTTCTTAGACCAGTTGGAAAAACCTGAAAGGGTCAAGAAAATTTTCCTCTCAATAGTAAAGTTGGAAAAAGGTTATCTCCAATAGATGGGCTATATATTGTGAGGTCTATTTCTAGCTCACTCTTTAATTTTTCTCTTAGTTTATGCCTTTCTCAGTAGTCTACAGAAAAGGAGAAAATAGAAGAAGCAAATAAGTAGAACTGGCAAAATAATTAACCAAGAAGACGACCATTTTTAGGAAAAATGTGAGGGGGGAAAAAGGTACACGCAAGCCCATTTTTAAGATGCCACACCTGCCCTTTACTCCCTCCTCCAAGCACATGCATATACCTTCACAGTAACCCCTGCTTTGGCAGGCCGCAGCTCGTGCTGACGAACCTCGTCGACTTCCGAGGCACGCCATGCGTGCCTAAACCACTGATTGCTCTACTCTAAGTCTGTAGCCATGGCCAAGATGCTTGACTCTCCTAAGCTGTGTTTTCGTCCTCTGTGGAATGAGATGAAGATCATCAATCTCCACAAAACTCACCCAAGTGCAACAGGCACGGGAGGCACTTAGGACGGTACTTGACTCCGAGTTAGGAGCTAGTACATTTGTCAGAACTCTGGATTGCACGCAACTCTATCCTCTTTCTCTACAACGGGATTTTCTTCTCTGAGACCAGGGCTATTCCTTTTAGAGCAGACTTAACCTTAGGACTTGATCCATGGAAGCAATTTAAGATTCTCAGATTCTACACCAGAGAATTCTTACATGAGACCTTTACTTTGTAAATCCCAAGAAAAGGCTGACTGACTTAGTATAAAGGACATGACACAATCACCGTATGTGCAAGATGAAATACTTTAACTGATACACCCGACAGGAAACATGAAGTTGTATTTGAGAGAGTATCATTTCTTTAGAGAGGAAAAGGATGCCAGGCAAATAATAGTTTATCTATTAGTAGGAACAGCAGAAATAGTGGAAGTAGACGCATTAAGTCCAGAGTTATTTAGATTTGCTAAGTATTAGATATTTGCATGGGGACAATGACACTATTTAAGAAAATCCTTCTCAGTATCTTACGTAAAGTTCATTGAGAATCTGCATCGGTTGTTGAGAAGATGTTTTTATCAATTTAGATATAATCGGCATACTATAGAAGGTACCAGTTTTTACTGTACATTTCAATTAGTTTGATAAATTTACTTTGCTCAATAAACACTATCAGAATCAAAATATTGATTGTACAAGCAATATTCTAAAAGACTAAAAATTCTGTCTCGGGCAAGCACCAATCTTCTCTCAGTCAATACAGATAATATTTGTCTTTGGTAAAGTTTCACATAAATGAAACCATACGTCATGTTCTCTTTTGCATCTGGCTCTTTTCACTTCACATAACATTTTTTATATCCATCCGTGACATCGCATCTCTTAGTAATTAATTCCCATTCACTCCATGACTGAACAGTCTTCCAATGTTTTCAGTCTGGCATAAACTGTTTATCCGTTCACCTGCTGATGGACATATGAATTGTCTTCAGTTTGGGGCTATTATAAACAAAGCTACTGCAGACACTAATAATCAAGTCTTGAGAAATTACCTGTGTTAATCCAGGTCTTCTGAGAGGTAAACACCAAGATGAAATGCAAGACATAAAACAGATTATTTGGGAGAAATACCCATGAAAGGAAATATATAGGGCACCAGGAAGATATAGAAAGCAGTGGGACCATGATGAAGGTCAGATCTCTGTGCAAGACAGAAAGAAGGAATCAAAGAAGGGCTTGTCTGACACGCAGGACTAAGATCATTCTGACAAAGCAGAGAGGAAACCTCTGAGCCAAATCACTGCGAGTTGTTTTCTCTCCCTCTAGAGTCCCACAGTCTTCAGGAGTGAGCCTGCCTTAATGTCTCCATCACACTCGGACGCTGGCCAGGAACAAGTCCCAGGAAACGTGGGGTCCACATAAACACAGAGCTGGATTTCTGATCACAGCCACTGGGGCCTCTGGTCAATCATCCTCCTCACCGTAGGAGATTTGAGAGGCAACCTCCACGTCTACCCGAATACCCAGAAGTGGAACCGGTGAATCTATAGTAAATACATGTTTCTTTTTATAAGAAGTTGCCAAACTTCCAAAGGACCCACACTACTGCAGATACCGGCCAACAGTCCACAAAATTTCTCGTTGCTCCCATGTTCACAGTACTTTATATTTTTAGTATTTTTAATTTTAGCCATCCTAATAGGCCAGTGATGGTATTTCACGACAGTTTTCATGCACATGAAATAAACTGTATGCAACTGAAATGTGCAACAGTAGCAGTTCTGACATATGCACATACTTGGGAAGACATCGCCATAATTGAAATAACATCTTCATCATCCCCCGATTTCCTTGTGCTCTTTGCAACCCATCCCTGCTGTCACCCCCACCTTGAGGAGCCATTGATCTATTACTGTCACTAGAAGTTAGTTTGCACTTTGTAGACTTTTATATGAATGGAATCATACAGTAAATGTCTACTTCTTTCAGAATAATTACGTTCCTTCCTTGGAGGGTGTTTGATTATGGACACGATGCCTTTCTGATAAATTGCCTGCTCTGTCATTGTGGAACACACTCTGTCGAACCGAAACAGATTCCTGGTTCTGAAGTCTACCCCATCCCATATTCACGGAGGCACCCTAACTCTGATCACTATTTGCATGGTGCCTCTCTTTTCCATCCTGGAATGATTCATCTAACTGCATCTGAAATAGAAACAGGCTCCTTTGGCAAGTGAGCAGTTGGGCTTCCCCTTTTAACCTAGTCCAGCCTAGAACAGGACACTTCATGTTATCTAAAGTTTATAGTACTATTGATAGGGTTAGGTTTAAGTCTGCCATGTTGATATTTGTTTTTATGTGTGCCTTCTGAACTTTTTCAGAAACCTTTTATCCACCTTCTTTGGATTTACTGATTTTTAGGATTCCCTTCTCTTTGTACTAGTGTTTTGCTAATTATACTTCTATTTTAGTGGTTCCTCTAGGATTTACAATATCCCACATTAACCTACAACAGCCCACCTTGAAATGATACTATTCCTCCTGATTTATAGCATAAGATATTACGACTGTATGCATGTATTTTGCACTCTCAGTTTTTGTGTTATCGTTGGCCTATTTTTACTTCCATGTATGCTAAGAACCATGCAGGAACCACTATTACTTTTTTGCTCTTTTGTAAATAGTACATTATTTTTAAAAGAAATGTAAAATTACATAAATATCAGATATTTACTATATCTAGAACGTTTCATTCTTTGGTTTAGCTTCAAGTTTCCATACCGCAAAAGTTCATTTGGCCTGAAGAACTCAACATTTCTTAGAGTGCTCGTTCACTGATGATGACAAAGGATCACAACCTTCTGCCAGAAATGTGTTTATTTCACCTAATCTGTAAAGGATATTTTAATGAGGCAAAGGACTCAAGGATGGCGTGTGTGTGTGTGTGTGCACGCACATGCATGCACATCTGCTGTGCATTGTACACATGCGTACTCTAGTAGGGTTTCGTTGAGATTCTCGGATCTTTCCGTGGCTTAAATCAAGTCTGGAGAATCTCATAATTATTTCTTCAAATCATGTTCTCATTCCCCCCTCTGTGACACCATTTGCACATGTTACATGCTTGACATTTCCCACAGTTCTCTGAAATTCTTTTGTTGGTGGTGGTGTTCTCTTTTCTTGACATCCATCATTTTAAACGGTATCCATCCTAACGTCTTCAACATCACTCATTTGCATTTATTCTGTGATGGCAAATCTGCTGTTAGTGTCATCCAGTAATGTGTTGCTTTATGCAGTAAGTTTTCAACACTTAAAATTCCATTTGGTCCTTTTTCAGATCTCCCATTTCACTCCATTTTATGCTCGTATCTTCCTTTACCTCCTTGAGCATATGGAGCATAAAAATACACATTTTCAGTTCTTTGTCTACTAGATGGACTAGGTCCATCTACTCTGTTATTTCTGGCTCTGTTTTTAAGTACTGATTTTTTTTTTCCCTTCGGGTTATATGTTTCTTTTTCCTCCTACTTCATGAGTCCATTAATTGTTTAAGAAATGTTGGACAATGTTATATGTTTTCGTAAATTGGTTAGGTTGTATTTTTCAAGAGGACTGTACTTGGTTCTGTCAGGCAGCTGAGTAACTCTGATCCTATCAAACCTTGTGGTACGTTCTTTGTAGGGAGATTAAAGCAGGCTTTCCTGATAAATAGCCTTATTTAACCCCCTCTTACGGCGCATCCACACTCCTGGATGTCCCTTGCACCAGAGAGTCTCTCTAACCAGGCTTATTGGGACTTAAATCATGCCTGGGAATTGTTCGGTATTTTTCTTTCCCCCAATTTCTTTTGCCTGGCCACTTCAGATTCCACTCTAAGATTTTTTAAGATTCATAGACAACTAACTACTCACGACACAGATTTCTGGACCTTTTTTCGAAAAGTCCTCCTTTCTTACGTGCTCTAGTCTACAGATGAAGTTGCTTCAGACTCCATGGAGTTTGAGCTCATGTTCAGCTCAGTGAAATGTCTGTTCTCTCTCTGCTCTCCAGGCAGGTAGAAAGACTGCATGAAGGCTGTGCTTACCTCATTTTTGTTTTTGTTTTTTTCATTTCTCTCAGCGTTCACAGCCCAGCTATGCCTGGTGTCCAATGCCTGAAAATAGTTTTTCCCTGCAGTTGTCTAGCTGTTTATGTTGAGAGATTAATTCTAGGCCCACTTCTATCATAAACACAAAGCAGAGGTTTGTGATACAGTTTTAAATGAGATTAAAAAAGTCTCCTAAGGACTACTTTTTAAATTTTATTTGATGTTCTACAGGACTATAACATACTGACTTTAAAAATTCTTAGCTCCTAACAGCAAATCATGAATCATAGTTAAATCATTGCATTCAAAAGCTGTTATACAATTTCCGCTTAATTTGGTCTCATAAAAAGTACACAGAAATAATAGGAGGACATTTTAAGAAAGAAATTTTAAAGTCACTATAAAGACATCATTCTGTGTGATAAGCTTTTCATGTTTTAAAAATCTACAGTCTACCTAAAAGAACATGGGAAGTATAATTATATTTTATAGGAAACATTACATCTAGAATAAAAGAAGTAGAAAAAAAGTCCCCCTTAATTTTCTCCCCAACAGATCAAAGTACCTAACGTTCTATTCCTTACATTTAACACCCTTTTAGTTTAAAATAAATGTCTTCGCTTTTAGAGGCCTAAAGATTTAATCAAAACAAATACTTGGGCAGAATAATACATGTTCAACAAGGAGACTTATTGAAACTTAAATGTTACACACAACAATCCATGATCACAGAAAATCCAATTAAATGGTGCTTACAGGCACACTCATCCACAGCTGGGATTCTCAACCAGGAACAAGGGTGGGAAAGAAGATAATGACTCAACGGTCGTTCTTTTTTTTTTTTTTTTTTTTTTTTTTTTTTTTTTTTTTAAGATTTTATTTATTTTTTTGACAGAGAGAGATCACAAGTAGGCAGAGAGGCAGGCAGAGAGAGAGGAGGAAGCAGGCTCCTTGCTGAGCAGAGAGCCCGATGCGGGACTCGATCCCAGGACCCTGAGATCATGACCTGAGCCGAAGGCAGTGGCTTAACCCACTGAGCCACCCAGGCGCCCCTCAACGGTCGTTCTTAAAGCATGATCAGGAAGACTTCATTTGGGAGGGTGGGGAAGGGACTACCCTGATAGGTACAGAGACCACTGTGATGGAGTCTTGCAACGGAGGAGAGAGATTGGGTTCAACTTTCAAAAATCCATGTGGACAAGTGAGGATTTACAGCCGAAGAGAAGTGTGCAGTTTGCTAGATCTAACACTATTAGAAGGAAAAATGGGAGTAAGGGAGAGATTCTGGCTAAAAGGACCGGAGAGAATTCTTGCTAAAAGCAGCAAGGGTCATCAGACGTCATCTAGGGGGCGGTAGAGGATGAGGAACCCGACTGCATATCCAGGGGCATCACATGTGAAGGATGGCTAAACCAAGTAACAGGATTCTTGGCCAGGTCTATTTCCAGAAGAGCTCAGGGGTTCTGAGTCGAGTTTGACCAATAAGAGTGTAGTTATTAGATCAAGTCTCTCTCCCTCTCCCTCCTCTTTCCCATGTCCTCCTCATGCATGTCTGTGGACAGAAGACCTGTGACCACGTCTGGAGGCATTTTCCATTGTCATAAGTGAGGAAGTGCTACTGGACATCTACTGGCCAATGTGTGAATCAACAGGTAAAGAATTTGCAAACTGAATCATTCTTTGCTTGTTCTCATATATTAGAGCTACATCTGTCATTATAAACCATTCAATAAAAAAACTTAAGTTCAATAATGATACACGCTTCAATCCCTGAGGTTCCTATTCTCTTAAAATATCAGAGTACTTATATCAGGTCCTAATACCCAGAAAAAAATACATTACAGAAATATTTTTTTAAGTTTTCACTTATATTAAGGGTAATGACCATAGCGTTCAAAAAATATAATAATGTCTCAGAGTGGGAGAAAGTCATGTGTCAACTATAAAACATTCTGATTCTGAGTGCTACGGGATCTCAGATCTCAGCAGCATGAAATTGTCCCAACCAATACTGAGATTCTGGAGAAGCAACAGAGGAATTATGGATCCCTTAGTCATGAGAAATTTTTTCTGTAAGGTAGAGGCTGAACATGATTAAAAGAGGCAGAAATGCTGCAGAATTCCACAGTGTCTGAAAGTTTTCAAAAATATTCCTATTACTAAATCCCTTCAACCTTCCATATTTTCTAACCAACAGCACTGAATGTTTTCCTACAGTCATATATCTCTGTGTAATAAGAATGGATGCAAAAAAAAATACTTTTATCAACTGACATTCGTTTTAATTAGTACTTATTTCTTTCATACATACACAAATTGCTCATGTATTTACCTTTTACAATAGAATACAAATGTTCATAAGAGAACATCCTGTTCTAATTTAACAAAATTTGAAACCAGTATCTGTGTCCTCTCCTGGTATTTCCCAGTTTGTGTTTTAATTCTAAAATGAGACTCTCTAAATTTGGTATTTTCTTAACTGGCTAACTACTTCAAAAGAAAATCTAAAGGGTAATTTTATTTGACTTCTAGTTTCCAGGGAAAAATCAATCATTCTCCATTTAATATTTATTTACTTAGTAATTATTAATCAGAAATTTAATGTTGTCTGGACTCATAGTCAGCTGGGTTTGAGTTAATTGAATATTTTTAATTAAAGTAACTGAACACCATCTTTCCAACCTCAGATACAGCCCCAAAGGCAGGGCTTGCTTAGCTGGTGAACCAAAATTAATATTTGAAGCGATGCGCATACTCAGTAGGTTTGCAAGGAAAATTAGTTCAGAGGTTAATAATGGTCATTTACAACACAATGGCTTGAGTTTAATACTGCCTTTTTAAGGTTATTATTCAAATTAATAGACTCCAGTACCCAAGCATAGAAAAATTAGTGACATAATTATAAGTAAAAACATTTCACACTGTGAATACTAATATTTTCAAGGAACAGAAAAATCGAGAGATATAAACTTCAGCCTCTTGAATCTTAAAGTGCATTTTATTACTTTAGAAGATGGCCAGATGAATTCTGTATACAAATCAAAGAGTTTTTTATATGCTCCAAAAGTTTCTAATTTCAAATTTCTCTTGACTTACAATCTAAGCTCGCAAAAGCTGAAATGCAATTAAGAAATAAAATACAGCGGGCCGTGTGGTCACTGCTGATGAATGGTGTGTCTCTGCTACACGAAGTAAGTAGCAAAGCCCAAGACGTGGGTTCCCCCATGGTCGTTAATCAACATATTCACCCTGTCTGGAGTGCCTGACTGTAATAATAAATGGCACATAACACATTCCAAGTTTCATACTGAAGATGAATTTTATTGAAATCTACCAACAGACCAAAAAAAGACAGGCCATCTAAAAATAACTCCCAATTATAACAGGATGGCTAGTGACCTTCCTTGGTCTATAGCTGGGGTGGCGTTCTTCACCTCAAAGGGACAGCTGTCTGAGTGACGGCTGTTGAATGATAATGTAAGTTGAGATGTAAAATAGATTCTTTATCAGCCACCCAGAGACGCCTATAGTTTCCACCGTTGACTAATTAAAATTGTGGTGACTAGAGATACTACGGAATCCTAGAGAAGGGAAGGGAGGGAGATACCAATATTGGACAAATAAAGTTACTTACGGTCTTCACTTCAAATAATTAAATTCATTTCAAGATTAGTTTTCAGAATGATCTTATGAGTATAAGACATAGATCAGTATGTTTTGAGAAGGAAAAAACAACCACCACCACCACCACCACCACCACCACCACCACCAAGCCATGTAGATGTTGGGATAGGGCAGATCTCACCAAACAGGCCAGGCTGGATATGGAGTCTTGGACCTCAGAACCAGGGGCATGGGGTCCAGGTTGGGGTGAATGAAGGAGAAAAATGGTCTCTTATGAAAGAAGAGACAGTCTCTCAGGGCTTTGTAAAAGGTCAATCTGAACGAAAACAACGGCAGTGCTATTTCCTCACATGAAGTACGTGAGAGGATTGGGTAAGGTACTGAGGTGATCATCGTGAAACTGAATGAAACTTATGGAAAAATCAGACGTTTGAGTTCTCTGCAAGCTTGCAAATCCCCTTCTCCAGCCTCATCACCTACAGCAATCCTCAGGCTTACTCTGTTACGTGCCACGGCCATGCAGACAAACTGACATTTCCAAACATACAGGGCATTTATCATGCTTCTGTGAGCGCGAGAGCCGGAGGCAGGGCATTCTCAGCCAGAAGCATCACAGGCAAATTCCTCTCCAGGTCAGTGCTGCTCCTTTTCTGAGGCTTTCACAGACTCCCCGGGAAGCAATTACCTTGCTGCCTTCGCTATTCCAACGTTTGTATTGTATTTAGTTCAATATTTAGGTCTTTCTTATTTGACTCTCAGTTCATTGAGTTCCAAATGCACTCTGTAGTCAGCAGGTGCCGGATGCATGTTTGTTGAAGGGCACTGAATGACCCCGGGGAGGCAGGCAGTGGAGGGAGCCGAACACGGGCTGAGCACACTTCTTATCTGCCTCGAAGCTGCCCTTCCCTGGACTGGTACCCTTCCCCTATATCCGGTTTACAGCCCTGTATAGATCGCCTTAATTTCCTCTGCTTTGGTCCAGAAAGGCAGATATTCGTGAGCAGATATGTGCCTTCAGAAGTTTAATGAGCGGAGGCCGATGTGTACTCTAAGCAGGAGGAGCGCTCACTATGGCCAGACAAGAACTCGGCAGTGGTGGGCCAGCTACCATCATCCCCCGCCCCCCTAGACCTGTTAAGACCATATGTTTTTGTCAGTGGCAAGAAGGGCTGCCGTTCACGGTGCGATGCACTTCATCCAGTGCTGTAGGGGTTTCGTGGTTCGCAGGCAAACGGAAGATCGCAAAGACCTGGCAGTTAAGAACTGAAATGTAGCTCCGGGTTGTGGTTTTTTAACAACAGAAAGAACTTTGTTATTTTTATCTTTTTACCATGCGTACTTACAGATGAATATTAGACAGTAACAGTGCTGATAAAAGAGTTAGCCTGAAAATATTCATACACAATGACTAAGCTGAAGATGGAAATACATAAATAGAATCTAAACTGAAAACAAATACATGGATGAAAGGAATATGGTCATTGGCAGGGCATGGCGGCGGATGGGCGCGTCACTTACGGCGAGCACAGCGCAGGGACCCTGGCTGCCAGGCCACCACAGTCTACTCCCGAAACTAATGTTAACACTGCGAGTCGACTCGACATCAGTGAAAAAGAAAGAAAACAGAGGAAATGGAGATACATAGACTGAGAGTTTTTACACTCTTCATTTTTATGAAGTTAAATAAATATCACACTTTATTAACTTAGATGGCAATTAGGATATGAAGATAATGCATGGGTTTAGCATTGAAATTTCTGTTTTTAAAACATTTCATTACAGTGTGTTTTATGGCCAGTAAAATGGTCAGTGATCAAGTGTACGTTTGTTACATACATATGCCCCTCCTACACACCTGAGTATTCTCCGGTCTCTCGTTCTAGGTCGTGGCTCCGGGTTGGAAGCAACACTGTTTGACTTCCAGCCAAACAGATGAATTTTACGTATCTATGGATTTCCTTCACGGAACAAATGAGTGAATTTTTCCATTTCCTCCTGTTACTGATTTCTAGTATTATACCGCGAGATCACAAAACGTACTTGTTGGGATTCCAGTCCTCTTACCTTTGTTAAGGCTAGCTGTGTGGCCCAACGTGTAATCTCTCCTGGACACTGTACCATGCGAACTTGAGAAGAACAGGGTTCCGGTGCTGTTGGATGGAAACTATGTATATGTATATGAAGTCCATTTGGTCTCTAGTGTTAATCAGGCGTGTTGTTGCCTTACTGACTTTATGTCTGGGCGATCTCTCCAGTATTGAAGGGGGTACTGAAATGTCCTACCATTACAGTACTCCTGTCTGTTTCTCCCACCAATTCTATCAATATTTGTTTTAAATATTCATGCAGCAAATGTTGAGTGTGTATATATTTACAAGTGTTACATCATCTTGGTGAACCACTCCCTTTATCCAAGCACAGGGCCATTATTTGTCTCTGGTGACTGGACTAAAAGCCCATTTTATCTGGTATAGGTGCAGCGACTCCTGCTCTCGGTTGCTTAGTATTTTCATGGAGTATCTTTTTCCATATCTTGACTTTCAGCCTATGTGTGTCCTTAAAGCTTAAGTGGGTCTTTTAGACAGTGCATTGTTGGACCGTGTTTTTTTGTTTGTTTGTTTTGTTTTGTTTTGTTTTTTAATCCATTCAGCCACCTTGCATCTTTTGACTGGCGATATCAATCCTTTTATGTTTAAAGTAATTATTGATATGTTCATATTCACCACTGCCATTTTTAATTTGCTTCTCTTTTATGGACTCGCATTTTCTTTGTGTTACCATGATGCTTATGCTAAACACTTTCTAACCGTCTATTTTAAGCTGATGACAATTTACCTTCACTCACATACACTTTTAGTTCTTCTCCCTTACCATTTTTTTGCTACTGAGGTCATACCTTACATCTTGTTTTACACTGTGCATCCATAAACAAATCCTCGTAGCTACAGTTATTTTTAATCTTCTCATCTCGTAACTTTTGTACTGGATATAGACGTGATTCACACAGCACTATTACAGCATTAGGGTATTCTGAGCTGGATATATATTTACCTTTACCATTGAATGTAACGCTTTTGTACATTTTCATGTTGCTACTCAGTGTCCTTTCATTTCACCCTGCAGAATTCCCTTTAGTATTTCTTGTAAGGCAGACTAGTGGTGATGAAGGCCCTTAGCTTTTGCTACTCTGGGAATGTCTTTAGCCTTCCTTCATTTCTGAAGGACAGTTCACATGATCTAGAAATTTCTTTCGGTATTTTAAACACGCCATTCATCCAAGCCTTTGAGGTTTCTGTAAAGAAATCTGCAATTTGCCTTGGAGGTATTTCCCTGTATGTGATGAGTTGTTTTCCTCTTGATGCTTTCAAAACTCTGTCTGATCACAATCCGTCTGGGTGATCTTCTTTGGGTTTATCTGCTTTGGGCTCTTTGGGGCTTCCTATACCTGGATATCCATCGCTCTCCAGGATTTGGAGTTTTCAGCAATTATTCTTGAAACCAGCTTTATATATGTAACATTTTAACAATATTTGTTCTCCCAACCCATGTGCATAGAATGTCTTCCCATTTCTTTGTGTTGTCTTTATTTTCTTTCATCAGTGTTTTATAGTTTTCAGTGTATAGGTCTCTTCCCTCTTGTTTAAGTTATTCCTCAATATTTTATTATTTTTGGTGCAACTGTAAATGAGACTTCTTTATTAACACCACTTTCTGTTGGTTCATTATTAGTGTATGGAAAGGCAACAGATTTCTGTACATTGATTTTGAGTCCTGTAGCTTTACTGAATTCACTTATCAGTTCTAGTAGGTTTTTTGTGGAGTCTTTAGCATTTTCTATGTATGGTATCATGTCATCTGAAAATAGTGAGTTTTACTTCTTCCTTACCAATGTTAACCAGAATTTATACCTTGCATTTACTCCTGACTTCTACTCTAGTTCTCTAAACACAGGTTAGAGCCTAACTTTTGAAAATGTCATTTGTATTCATTTCACAATTACTTTTCTTAACCCTCCATTTGTATCTATTTCCACTGTAACTCAGATTTCTTCCTGTCACTGTACTGATTTTTGCCATTATCTGCAGTGATAGCAAAGATAAGTATGTATTTATTATATGAAAACATTCCATGGAAAAGTCTGAATCAAATAAAAATACTGGGAGCATTTCTTTCTTGCATTAGTAATTAGATAGATAAAAATAAAATTATCTTTAAGTATCTAAGTAATTTTAAGTACCTTTTTTTAAATTTTTTTTTATTCATTTATTTGTCAGAGTGAGCACAGGCAGACAGAGTGGCAGGCAGAGGCAGAATGGAGAAGCAGGCTCCCGCTGAGCAAAGAGCCCGATGTAGGGATGTGGGACTCGATCCCAGGATGCTGGGATCATGACCTGAGCCGAAGGCAGTGGCTTAACCAACTGAGCCACCCAGGCGTCCCAGTAATTTTAAGTATCTTTAGGAGCTCAAAAATATTTTCATTTCCTTGAGATTCAGTTCTCTCACTTTCAGTGTAAGGAATTTAGGTTAGGTTAGTCTATGTAAAGTCTGAGATCTCCAATGATATTCAGAAATGGAATTTAATTTCAGTCTTTCAAAAAGCCAAACTGATATTTCATGTCTGTCTCCAAACACATAGATTTTAATTTTTTGTATTATGGCCAATATCATATTTTATTAAATATTTACATAGATTACCATAATATCCAATTAATAGCTACGGGTATTGGATGAATATAAATTTTAAAACTTCATAACTTACTATTACTTTTATACTATTTTGGTAGACATATTATTTTAAAAGCAAAGCATCAAGGGAAAAAAAAAGCTATGTGATTACTGAGAAGTTAAAAATAAAATTAGATCCTGTTTGTGGACCTTTCTATTCATAAGAAGCATAATGCCGTCACGTCTAAAATAAGTTAATAGCAGAGTAGGGAGTCACAGTTCAAGAAAATTAGCAAAGTGTTTCTATGCTTCTCAAATGAAACCAAGGATAATCCTCAGTTTTTCTTCATGTTCCCTAAAGCATTGCTTTGCTAATCAGAAGTCACAATATAGTAGAGATAAATATTTAGGGGAAAAGATACATGGGTGAAACTAAAATAATTATTTATTTTAGTAGTATGTCGAAAGTCTGATAAAAATGGGAAAATTATGGAGACTCCACATAACACATACGGCTCCCTACAAAGTCCTGGAGGCAGTCCCATCTCCCCAGGGACCAAATGATCTCCTCCACCCAAGCCCCTTGCTCAGACTTCCGGAGGGGAGTCTGTCAGCCTGAGGAACTGACAAGAGAAGGTCTGTACAGACCATGCCTAATCCAAAAGCCGACATTTGCTCCGTTAAATTCACAGACACCATTGCAATACTTTACAAATCACGGAATTAAGCCAAACATGACACCACCAATGGACACTAATAATGTTCCAGTAACTGACTTCAAAGAAGTAGATATCTACAATTTTCCCGTGAAAGAATATGAAATAATCATTGTAAAGAAACTTAATGAAAGGCAAGAGAGCAAAGATAATCCAAGGAGATGAGGAAAAAAACCAAATAAACAGCATAAGATCTTCCATAACGAAATAGAAATCATAAAGGAAAAAACAAACAAATCTTGGAGCTGAAGAACACAGTAAAAGAACTGAAAAATCCAATAGGGAACTTCAGTAAAAAACTCGATCATGCAGAAAGACAAATCTTCAAAACCTAATACAGAATATTTGAAATTAACCAGTGAGAGGAACAAAAAGAAAAAAAAAATGTAAGAGTGAAGAAAGCCTATGTGAATGAAAGGGAACAGGCCAAATGAACATTTGCATCATGAAAAGAGAGAAAGAGACAGAACGTGTTTTATATAAATACAATGGAAGACTATTCAGCCAGAAAAAAGAAGGAAATTTTGCCACTTGCAACCAGCTGGATGAAGCTGGAGAGTACACTGCCAAGCAAAACCAGCCAGAGAAACACAAATGCCGTATGATTTCACTCATATGTGGAATTTAAGAAACAAAACAAATGAGCAAAAAAAGAAAAATAGAGATAAACCAAGAAGCAGACTCTTAACTATAGAGAAAAAACTTAGGGTTACTAGCGAGGAGGTGGGGGGGGATGGGGTAGATAGGTGATGGGGATTAAAAGTACACTTATTATGACTAAAAAAAACAGTAAGAAAAAAAAAGAATTCTGGTTACTGTTGTTGACGTTAAGATGGAACAGAATTGATATTGTTCAAAGGCTGGTTAAAAAAAAAAAAGCAGTCAGTAACAATGAGAACTTAGAACTAGCAGACAGGAATAGTTCCTGATGCCAGGGGTCTATGTACAGATAGCCCACGACAGGTGCTAGGAGAAAAACTCCCCTTGTCCTGACACGCTGGTACAACCTCAGGAGTGTGCACCTGCGGCTCCCCTTCTAGTTCCGCCGTAAGTAATTTAGCGGTAAGTCTACAAAACCCACTCTATGGTTGTTGTCACCCTCTTCCCCACTCTTTGCTTTTGGAACTCAACAATGAAACACTGCTATACATTTTTAATCATGGGATATTTAATACAGATGAAATAATATATGCTAGGCACAGAATGTACTGATAAGACTACTAAAATTAACTGTGTTTCACTGTGTGAAGAAATACCATGGGCACTCAAGGAACAGGTTGATCCTGTGTATCCACGTACAGTCCCACATGACTACTGCCTTGGAGCAAATCCCTCCATCACTGATGGGCTTGCTGGCCTCCCTTCCAAGCTACCCTCAATGTCTCTTCCAGTCTCTGAAGACGTTATGGCTTCATTTCCACAATTTAAGCCTATGTACTGTTTTAGTCTATGTTGCCTTTTTTTTTTTTTTTTTTTTTTAAACATATCGCTGACAGTTTTTCAGATAACCAGTTTCGGGTTGGGAAAGATAAAGTTAAGGTTCATACCCTTGAATTAAAGTGGTTTTACAACAAAAGAAACAAACAAACAAAGCTGATGCTTATAGGATTTGTTTGGCCAGAAAGTATTTTTAATGAGGACGTGGACAGGAACAATGAACAGTTACATGCGCAGGTACATACATAACCCAATGGCTAAGAGTTACATCTAGGAATCACACAATTCTGGACTCATATCTCTCTTGCCACTTACTAATTATCTGATGTTGAACAAATTACCTATTCTCTGGGCCTCGGTTTCTTCTCAGATTACAATAACAATAATGATTATACGAGCAAAAAAATTTGATATGTGCCAGAATTATAAATATATTTGGAAAACTACTTCAAACTGAAGAAGAACTCCTCCACTTATTTACTTTAAAAAAAATTGTTCTGAGGACGTTTTCTGTAAGATAAGTAACTAGACATTGAGGTGATTTCAGTAGAATGCAAAATACACAAGGTAACATTAGGTCAAACTATTTAGAATAAGAATGATTAAAGAGTAAGCCAACTGCATTATAAATGGGAAATTCTAAAGATTTAAAAAATATATTTTCTAGAATTCACTATATGTCACCTTTGGCATTATGAGGAACTCTAAATCATATTTATTAAAATTTTTAAAATAATATTTTAAATATATTATTGGGTGTCTATATAACAGGAATGTACTACGCTTACAATTTAAGTTTATATTTTGATAGATATCATAAATAGCAAGCCATTAAGTGACATTTCTATAATGTTCTAGCATTTTTTTAGAGAGAGAATCTTTTTTTTTTCTTTTTAAAGATTTTTATTTATGTATTTGAGAGGCAGTGAGAGAGAGCATGAGAGGGGAGAAGGTCAGAGGGAGAAGCAGACTCCCCAAGTAGCTGGGGGCCCGATGCGGGACTCGATCCTGGGACTCCAGGATCATGACCTGAGCTGAAGGCAGTTGCTTAACCAACTGAGCCACCCAGGTGCCCTGTTCTAGCATTTTTTAATAAAGAAAGGCCAGAATGAAGCATAATAAATTTTATACTATTAGTAGTTACAGCGATATAAGCAATCAGAAAATTTACAGAATCAAGTGATTTTTATTTTTATCATATTCTTAGCTTGAGCTAAATCTCCTTACCTGCCTGAATCCCAGTACATTCAGAGTAGGCTAGAAATCACTTTGTTCTATACTAGGAAAGTCTCCTTAACTTCATGCAACATTATGAGAAAAAGAATATCAGCAATCAAGGAGGGGAAAAAGTACAAATTTTATCATTTTGACATTTATCATATCACACTGAATCCCACATAGAAAGCTATAACACCAAATATATTGACATTTTTTCAAAACTAAAACCACCTTCCTAAGGTGATATTGAAACAAAATAACGATCTAAGGGAGAAAATGCCTGTGAGCTCCAAAATCTAAAAGACCTAAGGAATACGATCCTCGAGTTAATTTTAAATGATAAAGGCTTCAAGCACATCTTTGTGAAGCGGGAATACACACACGCACACGGGAACTTATTCTGCAGATGTGTCATCACAAACACAAAAGTGACAAATGAACAAGTCTCGCTTCGGTAGGACTTCTGTTATTGAAAAACAAAGGACTGAAAACAATACAAGTTATGATATATTTACAATTCAGACAAAGACCAATAATTCATGCAATGCAGATTTTATAACAGGCTTCTTAATACTTCATTCAGTTTCTATAACATATATTATATTAGTAATTATTATATTAGTAATATATTATTCTATTTCTTTTTCATGCACACACAACATACATATACAGAGAGAGAGAAGCTCATTTTTAAGAATTAGTTCATGTGTCTGTGGGGGCTAGGAAGTGTGCAGTCTGTAGGACGAGCTGGCAGTGTGGAAACGCAGGTGAGTTCATATTACGGCTCTGGGTCCCGAGGCTGGCAACTCAGGGAGGGTTTCAATGTTGCACGTAAGATTCCTTCTCGCCTGCCCCCTCACCCTGCCCAGGAAACCTGTCTTTGTTCTTTCAGAACCTGAACAAAAGCTTTGCCTATATTACAGAGGGTCATTTCCTTTATTTAAAGTCAGCTGATTGTAAATGTTAGTCACATCCAAAAAACACCTTCACAGCACTATCTGGACTAGCCTTTGACCAAGCCAACTGGGAACAAGAGCCTCGCTAAATTGCGATACAAATCCAACCATCACAGAAGAAAGAACACAAGCTTTACATATCACTATACAGAAACTCCGAAACACCTCACAAGTAATTAGATTAATACGATAATTTAGCAAGGTCATTGAATTATTTAAAAATTGATTTCATTTCTATCCCCAAGAGATGGAAACCATTAATTTAGCAAGAGATTTAAACCTACCTCTTTCAGTTCTCAATAGATAAGGTTGACATAAAATCAGTGAAATTATAGAAACTGAAATGAAATATTAACAAGCCTAATATAAAATCTGCTTTATATCTGTATTATATAAGTTGTATTTCTTTGTATGAATTATAAATACAGCACAACTTATATTGCTCTCAATCTTATTGTTTGAAAGAACAATGCTGCGAAAACTTAACTTGTTCCTTTGTCACTGTTGTATTTGTAAAGTATATCTGTGCAATAAATTCCTACAAGAAAGACCATTGTGCCAAAGGGTAAGTGCATTCTTTACCTTCATTAATACTGATGGATTTCTTCACATATGGGATGCACAATTTTTCACTCCCTTCAAAGACGTACGAGAGTGCTTACCTGCGCATACCCTCGTTAACGCTGCATGTTATTGAATTTTGGGTTTTTATTAATCTGATAATTGGAAAATACAGACTCATAGTGCTTCTAATTAGAATTTCTGTCATACTGAGAATGAGCAGATTTTCACACATCTAAGGAACATTTCTCTGTGAAATATGTGTTCATGTCTATTGCCTATTTGTCTATAATATTTTACTCCTTTACTCTTTTGTAACTCAAAGATATCCACACACATCAAGGGCATGAGACCTTTGTGTACAATACAGTGCATATACTTCCCCATTTTGTCACACAGTTTTTGTCTTTGTCTGTGGTATTTTTGTCCATCCTAGCTTTCTCATCTTCTCTGTATACTGTAAACCACCGGGTTTTTTCGAACCTCATCTAGCTTTTGATTTATACTTGAACTTTGCCACCTTGACATTATTAAAAAAACAGTCCACATCACCTTACCGTTTTCATTTCTGCCTTCAAATCACTGAGTAACTGGCGTGTACCTGTTGACTCGACCTTATTTGGGGGGCTGGAAGAGCCGACTCTTCCTTACACGAGGATTCTAGATGAGACTGTTGAGACAACTCCTCCAGGAGGCAGAGCTCAATCCTTCTCCCGACGCGAGCCGGTCTCAGGGGCCTGCAGACTGAGCGCAGGAAGGAAAGACGCGTGCACGGTGCTGTGGGAAACCCGGTAAAGGCCACCTGTTGTCCCCAGCAGGACGTGTCGAGGAAGGAAGTCCTCACCGCCGGAGGCTTCCTCCCCAAACCATCATCAGCATGGTCATCAGCAGGACAGCAGGCAGACCCCAACAGGGCCTTACTTAGAGCCCTGGCCTGGCCCTCATTCCTCAGCGGCGTTACCGCAGACGGACAAGCGGGCGCGGGGATGCGGCCGGCGCTCGGCGCGGCTCCGTGACATTCCGCACACGCACATGTACATGTGCGGACCCGGGGCACAGGCTGAACTCACCCTCTCGCCACCACAGCTTTGTGACTCTAAACTTCTTCTGCAGTGGCTTTGGGGGGCGGCGCTGGTGAAGCACCCGCCTTGGCTCAGCCCGCGGAGGGGTCCTGGGGTCCTGGGGTCCTGGGGTCCTGGGGTCCTGGGGTCCTGGGGTCCTGGGGTCCTGGGGTCCTGGGACGGAGCCTGCGCTGCCGGGCGCCCTGCTCGGCGGGGCGTCGGCTTCTCCCGCCCTCCCCGCTCCCCGCACCCCCGGGCTCGCACTGGCTCTCTTTCTCTCAAATGAATAAATAAAAAATCTTTTTTAAAAAGTTTATTTTTTTTTAAGACTATTTTCACCCTCCTCTCTCCCTTGGTTGAGAAATTTCTTTCTCTCTCTCTTTTTATTTATTTGACAGACAGAGATCACAAGGAGGCAGAAAGGCAGGGGGGGCGGGGTGGGGCGGAGCAGGCTCCCCGCGGAGCAGAGAGCCCGATGCGGGGCTCGAACCCGGGACCCTGGGACCAGGACCTGAGCCGAAGGCAGAGGCTTTAACCCACTGAGCCCCCCGGGCGCCCTGATGGTGGAGAAATTTCTCATGCCACACTCTGAACTGTTGTATTTACTTGAGTCTATTTCGGTAGGTTTGGATCTACCGGGTTTCTTAGCTCTGCCTGCATCTGCATAGAACTCAACCGAACGATGAATTCCTGAGACTCTGCGGTATGTTTCAACACGTTAGCAATCAGGACTCTGGTTCTGCTCTTCCCTCGTTTATCCATAGGACTGCGAGAATCCACTCACCAAGTTCCAGAAAATACAACGATTGATATTTTTATCAGCCCCGGTTTACATGTATAAACATAAGTCGGGAGAGCAGGCAACATTAATATATTGAGAATATTTACTCACTGCCTATTTTTTGCACGTATACAGGCCTAATTTTAGGTCCCAATTATATTTAAGAAGTTTTTCATACCAGTTTTTGGTATAGCTTATTACATTTATTTCCGTGTATTTTAATTTTCTCACGCTGACATATTTTTTTCCCTTTATATACTGCAGCCTGTTATTATTGCTAAATATCTGTATGCTAACATTCTGTTCTCTATTTTTTTAATGTTCTCTTACTATTTATAGTAGATTGACGGTGGATTGTTGTTTTTTAAATAGAATACAATCATATAATTATAAAAAATAGGAATGGGGTGCCTAGGTGGCCCAGTTGGTTAAACATCCAGTTCTTGATTTCAGCTGAGGTCTGGGTCATGGGATAGAGCCCTGCACAGGGCTGCCGACGATAGGGGTGGACCCTGCTTGAGATTCTCTCTCTCCCTCTTCCTCTGCCTCTGCCCTGCCCCCTAGCCCTGCTTTCTCTTTCTTAAAAGAAAAAAAGTAGAATTAGTTTTACCTATACCCTTCCCAACTTCCATTTTATCCTTCTTGGTTAATATGTTTGTTAATACTTTCATTAGAGCTCAAAATATTAATGGTAATGGGAATGCAACTATTTTCTGGCTTTAGTCATTATAAATCCACATTTTGCCTTTCAGTGGGGTAAATCTTTGCTGTGACGTGTATGTGTGTGTTTAAGATATTTTTATTGCTACCTATTTTATTGACTGTGGGGTTTTTTTAGTGTTTTTCTTAAATCAAGAGGAACATAACTTGAAAAATTTCAAATACCTTTTTAAGCCCTGTGGAGGTTGTAATTCCATAGTGTTTCTCCTTAGATCTGTGACTAAGATCACATTAGACATCTCTAGCGCAGCACAGAAAATCCCCTCGGCCTCTCCGTGTGCTCTCAACCTGCCACCAGGACCAACACCTGGCACGCTTCACTGAGGTTTGCACAAATGGAACCTGACAGAGGCTGCTGGGGGCCTGGGCAGGGGGTCTCTCACTGCCCCCACTGGGGCACACACAGGAACAGATCTGTACTTACGCATGCTCAACCTAGAAATGCAGGGGACTTGGGACCAGTGCGTTACCCCTTTGATTAAAGGAGCATGAGAACTGATGATAAATATCCCCATTTTCTTGCCTTAAACAGGCAAGGCACAAAAGACATATTTCATGACATTCCTGAGAAGGTCTTTAGGGTCAAGAAACTGGTAGCCACAGGCAATGACCAAATAAATAGCTTGTGCCCCCCACACTCTCATCCGTCTTCATCCGTCAGTTCTCACTCCTGCTCCCTGGGGTCACGTTCCCCTACTAAAGGATTCATTCTGCAGGAAACCAGAATAAGATAATGATAAATCATACACATGCATTTTCTAACACTCCTATGTTAGTACATATCGATAAACTTAAAAAAGTAATAGAAGTTAGACACACAAGGGCTTGTCAATTCTAAGTGGATATAATAAATGGGCAGTAGGATATCATTATATAAAGAGAACTCTGGGGTGGACACAAATATTTGAGAAATGAATAAGAGTAAATGGAAAATGGCACAGAGCGACGAGGCAGAAGCCCAAGTCATTGGAGTAAAGATATCTAGGGAACAGGCTAAGACAAGAGAACCGGAGGAAACACACAGCCTTCCTGCTGCAGGGACAGAATCCTGCAAGGTGCCTTCTCCTCTGAGATCCCAGCTCTTGACTGACAGTCCGGGCTCAGTCCCACTGGTCATGTGCCCATGACCCAGCTGCAAGACCATCCGGGGAGCACATTTCGGTAATTGGAGGCAGGTTCTCCTTCTCCAAAGATCCCGAAGTTGAAGGATTTCCAAACACAGAAAAGAGATTCATACACTTTGGCACCTACTGAAATAATTCCGTGTTTTACTTTTTTCAACGTCCATGTGTTGTTATCGGGGTTACGCTAACCTTTAAAGTAAGTTGGAAAATTTTAGATTCTCTGGAGCGGTTACAGCACATGGGGATTCTCTGGTCTCCACAGGTTTGGTGGGATTCACTTTTAAACTACCTGCGCCCACGGCCATCTGGGGGACACAGCTCTTTGAACACCTTCCCAATCTCTATTATAGTCATGGGAACAGGAATGGGAATGGGAACCTGTTCAGGTTCCCATTTCTTGAGTCAATTCTGGTTATTGATTTTCTCTAATAAAACCATATGTTTAGAGCGAGGATCTAAGGGAATAAGTAGCAGAAAAGTTGTGAGGAAGGAAATAATTAACAGCTTCACAGGCAGCAGGTGAATTTAAAAAGTTCAGCATGGAAAATATTTCCATTAAATGAACTATTAATTCTTTTTAAACTTAAGGAAAGGAATTCCATGAGCAAAACAAAGCAACTGATCAGGGAAGACGGTAGCACCGATGGTGACACAGGGGCTGCATTTAGTTCTGGTAACCTCTGAGTAAAAACAGAAGCAAAGAACCAAGCTGGTCCTTATAGGATCAGGGGAACTCGGGCTCTGACCACAAGCTGGGGGAGGCGGGCGGTAGAGAATAAAAAGGTCGGACGTAGGGTGGACAGATTAGTGGGTGAGGTAAAGTCACAGGGCAAGAGCAGGTGCGCAGGTGAAGGTGTTCGCCTCTTCTTGTGATACCCAAACTGTGACATTCAGACCTCAAGAGACACCCTTCCATCCAGTAAGGAGGACAGGGTGCAGGAGCTCTCATGGACCTCATCCGTGTGAGCAACCTGCTGTAGTCTGAACTGCTGTAGCCCCCAAAATGCACTGCTTGGAATTCCAATCCCAGTGTGGTGGTGTTAGGAGGTAGAGACGCTGGGAGGGCTCAGGTCATGTGGGTGGCGCCCGTGCCCTTATAGAAGAGATCCCGCAGAGCCCCAGCCCCTTCAACCAGGGCGGGATGCAGGGAGAAGGTGCTGGCCATGAACCAGAAATAGGGCGCTCTCCTGAAGGTGACCTTCAGCTTGGATCTCCAGTTCTTCAGAATTGTGAGAAAGAACTTTCTGGTTTTTATAAGCCACCCACTTTGTGGTTTGTTAGACTAGCCTAAGTGGACAGAGATAATAAGACAGCTCATCCCATGTTCTCTCTCGGCCTTTTTCTTTTCCTAGCTACAGATTTCAAATCCTCTGAGATTCTTTTGATTTACTATGCATTTTCTCAGAATGCAGTAATACAGTATAGAAAGCCCAGCTTCACCGTCATTTTGTTCAAATGCCAGGAAATGTATGCATGTATTTAATACATATATATCCATGAAATCTATATATCTATATACACTATATATGGCGTTTTTACAAAACATTCTGGAACTCTCACTCTGTGTGCCTAAATAATTTTTCTCTACAGCATATCCAAATTACTGAAAGCCTAACTCTGGTCCCACAAGTCTCATATTTATAAACACAGGTGATTCATCTCTACATCCGTTGTCAAGTACTGCTTCTTACAAACATGTCCTCAAGAACGAACAAGTGCATAAAGATAAGGCAGTCAAGGAGGAGTTCTATAAGTGGAACTTGCTGCTAGCTTTATATGAAACAGACCATACCTGAGGAAATAAATGAATAGTTAAAAACTAGTAACTGTCACTCAAAAATGGCTTCCCACAGTTCTCCTGGCACTACAGCTAATGAATATTTATTAACAACCACCCAAAACAAAACAAAACAAAAACCAAAGAAAAACAAAAAGATGACCCCGAATAAAAAGTGAAAAATAACTTCTCACAAAACTTGAGTGCCTGTGAGGTGATTGGTCCCAGCAGGTAAGACTGGCGGATGCCCCACTTCCCAGCGGAGCAGTTGGAGGACCTCCACAAGTACCCCAGATTAAAAATAAAAAGGGTTTAAGAGAGATAAGAACTTTCTTCATCGTCATCAATGTCCACGATATCCATCCGTGTTTCCAGAACGTCCTCTGGTGAAGCTAAATGTAAAAACCATGTTTCCAACCATACTCCTCAAAGGAAAAACAAGCCTTAAATGAAAAGTGGATAAAATCAGACAAAACCAAGACCTCGTTGGAATTAACGGTTGCTGGAAGGACAAAAACGAACAGTGCAGAGGAGGAAGAGGCTCCAGAGAACTGGAACTCGGTGAGGTCGAAGGCGGTGTGAGTGAGAGCGAACACATATGCTCAAGGTAATTAAGTGTGGGAGGGAACTTGAGCAGCTAATCTGGTTATTCTCCTCTGCTCCGATGAGGTAGTCGGTGTCAGGGCTATTTCTCCTAAGTTTAAAGTGTGGGTGTAGCCAGGGAGTACGAAGAGGGAGGTAAGTGTTCCAGTTAGCAACTAACTGCTAGATAGAAGCTCACCTCACACACAGACATTCGGACGGCCAACAGACCTATGAAAGGAGGCTCCACATCACTCCTCAGGAAAATGCAAATCAAAACAACAGTGAGATCCCGCCTCACATCAGAATGGCTAAAATTAACCAGTCAGGAAACAACAGATGCTGGCGAGGATGTGGAGAAAGGGAAAATCTCACACTGTTGGTGGGAATGCAGACTGGTGCAGCCCCCTGGAACACAGCATGGAGGTTCCTCCAGAAGTTGAAAATAGAGCTACTCTACGACCCAGCAATCACAGTACTGGGTATTTACCCAAAGGATACAAAAATACCCATTCAAAAGGGATACATGCAACCCAATATTTACAGCAACATTATCAACAACAGCCAAATTATGGGAATAGCCCAAATGTCCTTTGACTGATGAAGGGATAAAAAAGAGGTGGCAGCCCTGGTGTGATTCCGTCCTGCGCGGCTGTTCTGTGAACAGTAGTTGTTTATCTCCATCTGCCTTCTCTCCCACCTAAGCACGAGCCACCACCCCATGGAAGATTCGATGGATATGGACAGGAGCCCCCTGAGGCCCCAGAACTACCTTTTCGGTTGTGAACTAAAGGCTGACAAGGATTATCACTTTAAGGTGGGTAATGATGAAAATGAACACCAGTTACCTTTAAGAACGGTCCGTTTAGGAGCTGGTGCAAAGGATGAATTGCACATTGTTGAAGCAGAGGCAATGAATTATGAAGGCAGTCCAATTAAAGTCACACTGGCAACTTTGAAAATGTCTGTACAGCCAACGGTTTCCCTTGGGGGCTTTGAAATAACACCACCTGTGGACTTACGGTTGAAATGTGGTTCAGGGCCTGTGCATATTAGTGGACAGCACTTAGTAGCTGTGCAGGAAGATGCAGAGCCAGAAGATGAAGAGGAAGAGGACGTGAAACTCCTTAGTATATCTGGAAAGCGTTCTGCCCCTGGAAGTGGTAACAAGTTTCCTCAGAAAAAAGTAAAACTTGCTGCTGATGAAGATGATGATGAAGATGACGATGATGACGACGATGAAGATGATGATGATGATGACGATGATACTGATGAGGAGGAAGCTAAAGAAAAGGCTCCAGTAAAGAAATCTATATGAGATGCTCCAGCCAAAAATGCACAGAAATCGAACCAGAATGGAAAAGACTCAAAATCATCAACACCAAGAACAAAAGGTCAAGAAAAAACAGGAAAAGACTCCCAAGACAATGAAAGGACCTAGTTCTGTAGAAGACATAAAAGCAAAAATGAAAGCAAGTATAGAAAAAGGTGCTTCTCTTCCCAAAGTGGGAGCCAAGTTCATCAATTGTGTGAAGAATTGCTTCCGGATGACTGACCAAGAGGCTATTCAAGATCTCTGGCAGTGGAGGAAGTCTCTTTAAGAAAATAGTTTAAACAGTTTGCTAAAATTTTCCGTCTTATTTCATTTCTGTAACAGTTGATATCTGGCTGTCCTTTTTATAATGTAGAGTGAGACTTTCCCCACCATGTCTGATAAATGTTGTCCAGGTTCCATTGCCAAAAATGTGTTGTCCAAAATGCCTGTTTAGTTTTCAAAGATGGAACCCTTTGCTTGGTTTGAAGTATGTATGGAATGTTATGATAGGACAGAGTAGTAGGGGTGGTCAGACAAATGGAAATATGGCGGGAGATAAAAATATACATGTGAAATAAACTCAGTATTTTAATAAAGTAAAAAAAAAAAGAGGTGGCATATGGAATATTACTCAGCCATAAAAAATGAATGAAATAAAAACACAGAAGGCAGATCAGGGATAAGGGATGTCTTCCAGGGACACCTCCTCTGAAACCACATTCTCTCCCTCTCTCCAGCCAGTTAGCAGAGTTTAACCACACTGAATAGAGCAAACATTCAAAGCCATGGAAACCCACAGACTACTTGGGGACCTCCAACAATACAAAAAATTTTTTAAAGATATATTAAATCCTTAGACTGAAAAAAAAAACCCTCTTGAAATAGATGTAGTGACAAATTATAATATTAATAAATCTCATGTATTTGAAATCATACTACAAATGTTTCTTGGCCACCATGGAATTCATCTAAAATTCATAAATTGAATTCAATTTGGTTGATAGATTAAATTGATCTATAGATTAAGTACAATCCCAACCATAACACCGGCAGGCTTTTTGCGGAAATTAGCATGACGATTCTTAAAATTACACAGAAATTCAAGAACCTAGTATAGTCAAAGACAGAAGAAAAAAAAAAATCAGTCTATCCTCAGGCTTACTGTAAAGCTATAAATCAAGACAATGTGGCAATCACACTTCTGGTTATATATATCCAAAGGTACTGAAACCAGGATTTCAAGCCAATCTATTCACAACAGCCAAGATATGAAAGCAATCTAAGTATCCATCCACAAAAGAATGGATAAAGAAAGTATATATGGTATATATATACTATATACTATACACATACACACACACACACACACACACATATCCAGACAGCCTGTGTGTGTATATGTGTATGCATGTGTGTGTGTGTGTGTGTGTGTGCGTGTGTGTGTATTCACCTTTACAAAGGAAGGAATCCTGACATCTGCAACCATAGGAATGAACCCGGAGATCGTTGTACTCAGTGAAATAAGCCAGACACAGAACGACAACTAAACTGTGACGCCATTTATATGAGGACTCTAAAGTAGTCACACTCCTAGAAACAGTGTGGACTGGTGGTTGTCAGGGCTCGAAGGGGAAACATAGACGCCTTAGTCAAGAGGTACGAAATTTCAGTAGAGAAGGTGAGTAAGTCCTGGAGATCCACACACAGCATCATGCACAGTTAACAACACTGTGTTATATACTTAAAACTTTGCTGATGGCATAGACTTTATGTTAAATATGTCAAAACTAAAAATAACAGTAATGATAATAAAGGCAGGAGTCAACATTGGAGATGATGGATATTTTTACGGCCTCGGTTGTGATGATGGGTTTCACAGGTATATATGTATTCCTGACTGGTCAGACTCTATACATTAAATATGCCTGGCTTTTTCATGTGATCTGTCTCAAAAAATGGATTTTAAAAAGACAATATGGTACAAGTATGAAGATTTAAGTAGAGAGCAATGGAAAATGAGAGAGTCCAGAAATAGACCCACATGTACGTGTTCTTTCTTCTTTTAACCAAAAGTACCAAATCAGTTCAATAGGCAAAGGAAAGTCTTTTTGATAAGCAGTGAGGGATAACCTTTAAATATTAATGGGAAGAATAAATCTTACTAATGGATAAACAAATCGTGGTCTGTCTGTACAACAGAATATTACGCAGCCATAAGAATGACTGAGCGCCGACACAGCGTGCAGCGGGGAGAAAGCTCACAGAGTCGTGCCAACCACAAGCAGCCACGCAGTAAAGGTCACATATTCTATGACTGCATTTATGGGAAACATCCAGAACAGTCGAAGCCACAGAGACAGGTCGGTGGCTGCTGGTTGCTGGGGAAAGAATTGCAGGACGCAACTGAGTAACGGCCGGAGTGTCCTTTTGGGTGAAGAAAAATGGTTGGATACGGAGCGGACTTGGTGGTCACAAACCACTGTCGGTGCACTTGTGCGTTATGAGAATTCCCCCTCAGCTAGGAAAATAAATCTTTGCTCCTTGCTCACACCCACACAGGAATTAATATAGTATAGACCTCATTATAAATCTAAACTTGGACAGGCACCTGAAGAAAATTTGGGAGACTATCTTCATGACTGGAGGATTAGCAAACTTTCTTAAGAGACGTCACAGAAATCAGACACAGTAAAGGAAAGAATTAGTGAAACTTTAACAAAATTAAAACTTTGGTCACTGAAAGTCACGAAGCATGATTGTGTAAGGAAAACATGATTGTGCAAGGAAAAAAGAGAGAGAGAGAGAGAGGCAAACCAAGAAACAGACTCTTCACTACAGAGACACACTGATGGTCAGGCAAGGGCAAGGGGTGGGGGGTTTGAACAGGTGACGCCGATGGAGGCTGCACCTGTCGTGATGGGGCATAGGTGACGTTGCTCGTGCTGAATCACTGCATTGTACACCTGCAACTAGTAGTACACTGCATGTCGACTAACTGGAATTTGAGTAAAAACTTTGAAAACAATAAAAAATAAACTTATGTGTAGAGGTACATTAAAATGATTGTGCAAATCTCAGACTTGAAGAAAAGATTCAAGAATTATGTCTCTGACAAAAGATAGGGATTCAGTATATATAAAGAGCTTGAAGTGTGATGTTCAAAAAAGACAACCCAATTAAAAAATTAGAAGAGAGGGGCACCCGGGTGGCTCAGTGGGTTAAAGCCTCTGCCTTCGGCTCAGGTCATGATTCCAGGGTCCTGGGATCCAGCCCCGCATCGGGCTCTCTGCTCAGCAGGGAGCCTGCTTCCTCCTCTCTCTCTGCCTGCTGCTCTGCCTACTTGTGATCTCTCTCTTTATATCAAATAAATAAATAAAATCTTTTAAAAAATTAGAAAAGAGTTATTCAAATGAGCAAAAAACACGTGAAAAAGTGCACATTACCGCTCAGCATAAAAATGGAAATTAAAACCGCTGAAGTATCACTGGAGCATCATTTCTGAACACCGCGTGTGGGTGAAGATTTCAACGACTGCAATGGTATAACCACTTCAGAAAAAGATCTGGCAGTTTCTCATCTACACAGACGTGATCTGGAAGCCAGCAATTCCAGTCCTAGGGACTTACTTCAGAGAAATGAAAACATGTTCAGAAAAAAGTCCAAGGAACAATCCTGACGTCGGTTGGTGTGACAATCAGTGGGTCCACTGCTCGGGACAACAACGAAACCAGCGCCACCTGATGATACACGCAACATTGGGGGGAAATCTCAAAAACATTATGCTTTGTGCAGATAGCCTCACACAAGCCACAAAACTAATCTGTAGCAGAAAAATAAATCAAAAGAGCAGCTGCCTTTGGAGAGTGGGAATGGATATGTACCTGGAAGAGCCACAAGGGACCTTCCAGAAGTGGCGGCGGTCTCCTCTAGGTTAGCAGATGTTCAGATTATCCCTGTGCTCGTGCATGCAATACCTGGACACTGCAATGAAATATGCTCATTTGTTCGTATAGACATTTTCTGCAGAAGACATGGAACTCTAGTTAACGATGGGCATGCTGGAAAACTCAAAGTGCACTGTCCTGATATTTGTTACTTAGGTGGAAATTATTAAAAAGCTGGTGACCAGTGGGTAGCTGGACAGATAGCAGCTGTACATACAGATAGACGCCTCATAAAATGAGCCTCGAACACTGTTCCTAGAAGAGACGAAGTGGCTGGAGACTTCGTCTACGCATTTAAGGAAGAAATAATGGCAATTTTATGGCCATGCTTCCCGATCTCTTAAAAGAGGACTGATTATCTGAGGAGAGTATAAACTGGACACCGAAACTTCACAAGGATTAAAAGTACATACGCACCAATCTCTCCCACGAATATACATGCAGAATTCCTGAACACAGTATCGGCGTATCAAATACCGTAATATAAAGGAGGCTACTACATCACATATGCAAATTCAAATATCCAGATCCAAAGAAACAAAGGCTGATTACACGCATAATAAATATTAATAATGAGATATTTAAAAAAGTAATGCATAGCTTTGATGAAAGTGTGGTTTGTCTTCCTCCCTGATTTTATCTTATTTTATTTCCCCCCCATGTTTGTCTCTTTGTTTCTTCCATCCCACATGGGTGAAGTCATATGATATTTGTCTTTCTCTGACTGACTTATTCCTCTTGAAACCTTCATACGCAAATATTGGTATTTTAATGGACACAAGTTTTTTTAATAAAGAGTAATTTGGGAGTATTTAACAAAAGGGGCTTTAAAATGTACATATATATTAACTTTACATATCTACTGCTTATCATATATCATGAGAAACTATGTAATTTTTACAAATAAAACAGAACTTCTGAAGGTGCCTTTGTATATTGAATGTCAATGGACTATCAAGCACTATGAGCACATGCTATAAGTTTTAACTCACAATAACAAAATATTTACATATTGTCCCCCATTGACTTTTAGGATTAAGCTGATTTCCTGATTCTAACCTAAAAGAAAGCTATGAACTCAAAGAATCCATATATCTATAGAGTTCATAGAATATGTACATATATTTAAAAAGACCTTTCAAGGATGATAGTTATTGAAGAATTCTTCTAGTAATCTTAATAACTCTAAAGACTAGACCAGGAAAATATAATTAAAAACAAAATTTCCTTCCACCTCAAAAATATTCTCCACAAAGGCAGAAAAGAAGGAAAACAACTATATCATTAATAAGCATTAAACCAGAATGTGATGCATCCCAGATCATTTGCTGAGAAGCTGGAGAAAGAAACTGCACCCTTTGAGGGAACCAGCTGGATACAAGCCATTCTGCACGTCCTCCAGATGGAGACTGACTAGCCTTCAAACAGAAGCCCTCAACACCGCCGCATGTCACACAGAGCTCATCCTAAGTCCTCTTGTTAGCTCAGGTCACCATCTGTGTTGGCTACTTGACTTTATCCAGCAGAAAATTACACTTCTCCTGTCTTGCCGGTAAGAGTCAGTTTTGCAACTTGGAGCAAGGTGGCCACTAAAGTTGGTTTCTACACTTCCACGGAAGCCGGGAGGTGGGGTTCTATCTCCTTTCCTGCATTTCAAAGGGCAAATGTCCTTGAGAAAGACATTCTTGGACAGTATAACTGGCAAGAGGTCTGTATAAAGATTTACTTCCCAAAGAGGCAGTGAAAGAATTTACAGCTACAAGTTATCTAAAGAAAATGCTGTAAGAAAAGGGGAGGGAGCAGTCTCTCTCTCTTTGCACCAAAGAAATCAAATTTTTTCTTTTCTTTTTTGATTTGTATTTACCCTTACTGGTTATCAGCAGCCTGTGCCTTTTTTCCCCCCTCTCAGAGGCTATTAAGAAGGGCCTGAAAAATATAGACTCATATTCGTGATCTTCCCAAATGATTTCTTCTTGGCAAGTTATTTCTCCACATTCAATGCCATCTAACCTTCCATCATCTCAGTCAAATGAAATTGAAAAAAAGGAAACCAGAGATTTAATAGATCTTTAACATCCGTGGTCCCGAAGGCTCAAAACCATTTCTCTCATGTATTCCTAATTTAAAAAATTCTATTTAGTATTTCCCATTTAGCCACCTGTACTTCTCAGAAAAGCAAGGAACTACTTGAGAAATATTATTTATCTAATACTGAGCATCAAATGTGAAGCTGACAGATCTTTAATTCACTCAAGAACAGGAAAAAAGGAGTCCAGGTTCAAGTTAGCTTCAGAGTGAATAACAGATACCATGGAAGAACTATCAGTAAAGGTGGTCTTTCTAATGCAAAAATCCAAATTAAGTGTCAACTTAGAAAATTCTTCTACTTTCTATTATAATTGGGTAGAACTCACAACACATGTATGACTAAAACAAACTGAAGCTTTATAAAAGCCTCAAATTCTGCTTTAATTGTTCTAATAGACAAATTCCTAGGTTTGTTCTGCTGTCAAGAAATACTTTTAATGCTATTCCGATCAAAATTCCACCGGTATTCTTCAAAGAGCTGGAGCAAATAATCCTAAAATTTGTATGGAATCAGAAGAGACCCTGAATCGCTAAGGAAATGTTGAAAAACAAAAATAAAACAGGGGGCATCATGTTACCTGATTTCAAGCTTTACTACAAAGCTGTAATCACCAAGACAGCATGGTACTGGCATAAAAACAGACACATAGACCAGTGGAACAGAGCAGAGAGCCCAGATATGGACCCTCAACTCTATGGTCAAATAATCTTCGACAAAACAGGAAAAAATATACAGTGGAAAAAAGACAGTCTCTCCAATAAATGGTGCTGGGAAAACTGGACAGCTATATGTAGAAGAATAAAACTCGACCATTCTCTTACACCGTACACAAAGATAAACTCAAAATGGATAAAAGACCTCAATGTGAGACAGGAATCCATCAGAATCCTAGAGGAGAACATAGGCAGTAATCTCTTCGATATCAGCCACAGCAACTTCTTTCAAGATATGTCAAAGGCAAACAACAAAGCAAAGAAAGATGAACTTTTGGGACTTCATCAAAATCAAAAGCTTCTGCACAGCAAAGGAAACAGTCAAGAAAACAAAGAGGCAACCCACGGAATGGGAGAAGAAATTTGCAAATGACAGTACAGACAAAAGGATCTATAATGAACTCCTCAAACTCAACACACACAAAAACAATCATATCAAAAAATGGGCAGAAGATATGGACAGACACTTCTCCAATGAAGACATACAAATGGCTATCAGACACATGAAAAAATGTTCATCATCACTAGCCCTCAGGGAGATTCAATTAAAACTACATTGAGATATCACCTTACACCAGTTAGAATGGCCAAAATGAGCAAGACAGGAAACAACATGTGTTGGAGAGGATGTGGAGAAAGGGGAACCCTCTTCCACTGTTGGTGGGAATGCGTGTTGGTGCAGCCACATTGGAGAACAGTGTGGAGATTCCTCAAGAAATTAAAATAGAACTTCCCTATGACTCTGCCATTGCACTCCTGGGTATTTACCCCAAGTATACAGATGGAGTGAAAAGAAGGACCATCTGTACCCCAATGTTCATAGCAGCAATGGCCATGGTTGCCAAACTATGGAAAGAACCAAGATGCCCTTCAACGGACGAATGGATAAAGAAGATGTGGTCCATATACACTATGGAGTATGATGCCTCCATCAGAAAGGACGAATACCCAACTTTTGTAGCAACATGGACGGGACTGGAGGAGATTATGCTGAGTGAAATAAGTCAAGCAGAGAGAGTCAATTATCATCTGGTTTCACTTATTTGTGGAGCATAACAAATAACATGGAGGACAAGGGGAGATGGAGAGGAGAAGGGAGTTGGGGGAAATTGGAAGGGGAGGTGAACCATGAGAGACTATGGACTCTGAAAAACAATCTGAGAGTTTTGAAGGGGCAGGGGGTGGGAGGTTGGGGGAACCAGGTGGTGGGTATTAGAGAGGGCAGGGATTGCATGGAACACTGGGTGTGGTGCAAAAATAATGAATACTGTTATGCTGAAAATAAAAAATAAATTAAAAAAATCAAACATATGTGTTACAATATCCTCAACAACACATATTTTGAGGACAACTACTATGTATTAAGTGTTTTCCCCTCCTAAACTTCTACAGACATGTCATGCTGTTTCAGCTTCACCATCACTATCACCATGGGCAGTGGGCACCACTATCCTGACTTTATAGGTGAGCAAAGAGAAAAACAGAGAGTAAACAGAATCCAGTTCATACGACTCTCATGACAAACATGGAAAGATACACATGCACACACACACGCTTATGCCTCACAGCACTGTCTGTAGTAGCGGAGGATGAGAAATCAAAATGTTTGTCCACAGTTGTCCTCTGTCCCAAAAGATTTTATGTTCTTACAGAAAGAAATGAGAATAGTTTCTATAATGAAATGGAATGGTCCTCCAGACCAGGATCTTCCTTCTAGTAGGTCCTCCAAAAACTACTGATTGCAAATAGCAAGACCCAGAAGTGATAAAAGTGAAAGTATGATATCCTTTTTTAAGTAAGGGAATATTATATACACAAAATTTATAATACATATAATCAAATTATATATAACAGAGTTATATATTATACTGCACACTTATTTTATATGAACATATGTATAATTATTACATAATAATACTGATCCTACTTAATAAAATGTACCAAATAATTAACAATTATTCATATGTGCATTTGCATACTGAATATATAAAATTTATATAAATATATTTGTATGTATGAATTTGTTAGTACATGTATTAGACGTCTCTCAAAGAATGTACCAAAAAGTGATTAATATTAATAACCTGTAAGAAAATAATTTGGTGGATGGCATCTGACAGTGGTATGAAGACTTTTCCCTCAATATGCAATTATATCTCTGAAATGTTGAGCCATGTGAATTTATCACTAATTTAAAAGCTAACCAAATTTAAAAATAAATGAGATATATAATATATATAATGAAAATAAAGAGGAAAATGACCTAAGTTTTTCACTCGTAAGCCTGTGCTCTTTATATGGCATATATATATATATATCTCGATATATATATACACCCATGGGTATTGTGAAGAATCATATAATCTAAATTAATACATTCTTTCAAGTTCCAATCATTCCCATTCCCCATCAGTCTAACTGCTACATCCTAAGTATTATCAGGGTTTGGTGTTCCAGGAATACCTGGCATCCCCATAGTTTTTCAGACACATTGCTGAAACCACAATGATAGTCTATCTTACACCAGCAAATGTCTAATTAGCATGAATTCATCAGGAAAAATTCCCTTCTCTGAAAATAAAAATCTCTCCCTAAGTCCGATCTCTGAGCACCAAGGCCTCTTCTCCAGGGGCAGTTCAGAACTATGCTGGAAAGATATCATATTTAAATGCACATCGCTCCCAAAAGACACACATTCTTAGTTTTTATTTGTACCTAAAAAACAGAGTGAAATCACAGTCCAGTTTTTGTTAGCTGCGGACATTTCACTTCATCTGGAGTCGATCTGGGTGATGGCTAAGCCGGCCGTGACCAACACTGTCCATCGGACGCCACCTGGCCGCTGACGCTGATGGATGGGAATTCATGATTCTGCATGTTCAGGGGAAACCGTCGGCTCATGATCCTGCATCAGAATCAGGTAACTTGGATAAACTCGCTCCCACCCACAGTCCAGGGACGCCGCCAGATGGACCCTACAGGTGTTCCAATTACTTACAGGTGTATTGCAGGAATACTTAAGACAGATTATATATCTATATCTATGTAGTTTTTATCTACATCACTGTGACCTAACATGTAGTGATGACAATTTATGTTTAACTCCCCACTGCTAAAAAAGAAATACAAAAGAGAAATCTTTCCTGTTTTCGAGAGAGGCTTTTGAACAGCGCGCTCTCACTGGTTAGTCTGTGTGTGCCTGTGCCTGAGCTCTAGAAAGAAAGAATCTGTGATCAAACATGACGCTTTATATAAGGAACATCGTGTACAAAAGGAAACAACATGGTGACAAGAGAAAACACCAGAAGCCATAGATTCGAGGGGTCTGCTCTTTGGCTTTGCCATTTGCTAGTTAGGTGTCCCTTGAAAAGCGAAAACATTATGATACTTTGAGATACCTCAAGACTGGATTTTCATCAGGAACCACCAGGCTTCCCCACCACGTCTGGAGGCGCAGCATGCTGGGGTTCCACTATTCCTGACAGGAAAATCTTGAACTTAATCAGAGCTTGTTAAGAGGCATGGGATTTTCTGCATCCCAAGCGTTTTCCTTCACATGTCTTGTGAAAGCCGCAGAGATCCGAGGGTCGTTTTTAGAGACATGATTGCACCAGAAAGACAAAGGAAGGGGACCTGCCCTTGAGCTGGGGTGGAGCTCTGTGCTGGGCCAGAGAGGCAGAGGTTGGAAGGGAAGGCGAGACAGTAGGAATGCCACCGAAACCGCAGGCATGCTGAGGGGGAATTCCAGAATGCTCGGACTCCAGCTTCACCAGCACAGGCGCTATGGGATGTGAGAGGAGGGAAGAAGCATCCGCACCGCAGGGGAGTGAAGACGCTGGACTCGGGAGCCCCCCCCCCCAACACACTCAGGAGCTGTCCTGAGTGCACCTGCCGCCTGTCTACACGTGCTAGCTGCCCTTGGACGTCCACTCGCTTACACAGACCAGGAGAAGCAGGCTATGCTGAAAGAGTGAGCATTTGTTAGAGGAAACGGAGTTAGTCTGACACAGCATTTTAAGCAACAACACCAAAATACCTTAGAGGAAGGCGGCGGCAGTTTTAAGGTATGTGGAGTCACATCTCTTCTCTGCACGCTAAAACTGCAAATGTGAACCATGTCAGTCATGTCACAGTATTGCATTGAGACTTTGTTTCCTGCAGAACCACAATATTAAATATTTGCTCCGCTGTCCTTAGGAGAAAGGGTTGATAATCTGAGGAGAAAATGCCATCTTTTAAACATGACACTGTGAATTGATGCGTGTTCTACTAACGTAAGCACTTATAATCATCAGGGATCCAGGTAAAGAATGTACATTTCAGTCTTCTGAATCCAAGAGTATAAAAATAACTCAATAGAACAAGTAAAACATGCAATTTTGCTTATTTCTAGCTCAGATTCTTAAAAACAATATAGTAGAACTAAGCATTAGTGAGATTTCTTTTCTCATCAGGAAAAGTGTAATAATACATGTCACTTCTTATCTCTTTTTCATGCATTTGCATACTACAACCTCCACAATAAAAATTTAAGGAAATGAAAATAAAAGCAGAATAGAAACTGAATGTTTTACTACCCAAAATGGATTTCCAGCAAAAAGCCAAAGGCGTTGCTAATTCTAAGCTCTTAACCCATCAAACATCAAGTCTTCTTAACATCCCAGTTTGCAACTCAATAAGCACGGTAGAATAAACAGTGGAGCATTTCAAAACCCCCAAATACAACCTGTCTGGACATCTGGATTTGGTTCCTTTAGTGTAGGGTCCTAACACTGGTATTTTGAAATTTCTAATGTGCACTGGTGATCAGAACCACCAAATTCAATGATACTAGGTATTTCCTGTCTCTTTGGTCCTTGATGCTGATTTGCTTTCTTACTAAACAAGCCCCCACCTGAGCACTGAAAGCTTCAATCCCTTCTGACTTCAGCCTAATTTCAACCTGGTGTACACTGGATGTCCTCTGATTACTTAAAGTAATGCAGACTTCAATACCGCACAACAGTCTCCCTCAGCCTCAGACTTCTTGCTTAAAGTCAGATCGCTCCAACCTAGTAAAAAAAACAAAACAAAACAAAACAAAAAACCCACCTTTTTCCAAACTCTGTCATTTGACAGCATTTTAATATCACTTAAATATTTGCTTGGTTCCATCTCAGGTGACAGAGAATCCATATCTCCTCGGGGGTGAAGGGGATCCCGTAAAAACTATCTAAACACGATAGATACAATGTAAAAATAAACATATTTTAAATTCATGCCTAGTCAGGTAAGAATTAAAAAAAATCTCTGGAGGGTAACAATGAAACAAAAGCAGAATCCAGAGGTAAAAGAAAGCCCTGAGGTCAGTGAATGCGCTACAGAGAAGAGAAGGTAAAGCAAAGAGGCCGCGGAGGGACGGATTGTGTCTGGGATTTCTCAGCAAGCCTGACCCCGGAAGGAGCAGGATGTCAGGGGAAGAGCAGAGCAAACGGAGAACAGAGGCCCTGGCTGGTCTCGAGTGTGGGCTGAGGGAAACGGCGGTGCCCTTTCAGGACCATACTTCACGCAACACTCATGTGCATTGGTTGAGTGTTGAATTCCAAAGACACAGTCTCAAAAATACCAGGCCACAGTTTAGGCCTCAATCTGCCTGCCCTTAGTGGTTGCCAAACACTCAGCAGAAAAGCACTCCTCAGAGAAAGAGTACATTGTGTCAAGTATCCAAGAATAAATACGGCATAAGTAATCGTATGGTAATGCCACAGATATGCCAGAAAGATCGTCACAGTGTCATATATAATGATTACGTACCTTTGTTATTAAGTTAATATAAAATATTAAAAATAGGATTTTATTTGAAATTATATATTATTCTGCAGTACTGGTTTTTCTGTACATCAGTACTATTATTTAAACAACATTAAGACAGTGGCAATTAGTAATAATATAAGGATTAATTTAATAATATGTGGGAAAATATAGCAGTATTTTATATTTCTCTCTATCCTCTGATGCAGAGATGTGTCTAGTTTTTAAATTCCTCATGGATATTTAAAATGTATAAGCTATACCCTTGTACATTCTTAAGACATATAAATGTATGTCTTTTTTTAAAAAGACTTTATTTGAGAGAGAGAGAGAGAGCAGAAGCAGGGGGACGGGCGGAGGCAGAGGAGAAGCAGACTCCTCACTGAGCAGGGAGCGGACAAGGGGCTGGATCCCAGGACCCTGAGATCATGACCCAAGACTAAGACAGACACTTAATGGACTGAGCTACCCAGGTGTTCCTAAATGCATGCCTTTTTAAAGTAATTTAAATACAATAGAACTAATCGAGTATTTAACAACAATATAACAATGATACATTTCTCGCTGTCCCATGATCTGGTGGAAAGTTTCCTCTAGTTCCTTTCGTAGGAGCTTAGGGTCTCCAGTGTTTCTTTTATACGGTGGTAAAACTGAAAGGAGTCCAACATCAAACTGCAGTGGACATCCAGCTCTGCTCTGAAAAGGCCACATTAACTGATTCCTGGCCTTGGTCCAATGGGATAACGTCAAGCCAGATCAACTTCATAAAAGCGTCTGAGCATCAAATACCTAGGGATTTACTTACTAGCAACACCCTATTTTTGATGAGTAACAATTAGTCTCCAGCTCTCCAGTCACATCCATCTACTTTGTATCTACAAGCTTGTTGTGGTCAAAGAGCTGTTTGTCAGTCAGATCTGCACCAAAATCCACCATGCAGACTTCACACCTGCAGCAGCAACCCTTTGTAAACACTCTGAGCCACACTGGCTGTCACTAGACGTGAATCCGGCTCTTTCTCAGAGAACATGGTTTTAAACACAAACACCACCTCATTTTGTGAACTTGAAGTTGGCTTCCAAATATTTTGCAGTTTTAATGAAAAAAATTAGAATGTCCTCTTTAATTTGACTACCCTATCTCAATAGTTTGTTTTGAGTTTGGAAACAATTAACCTCTTTAGTTTTTGTTTTTGTTTTGTTTGTTTAATTCTGTAAGTTTCTGTTGCAACCTACACATCAAACATGACCTCCAGCTGAACAACTCCGTGCTGGTGTTGATCCTTTCTGGGTACCTTATGGTCTCTTCAAAGGTAAGTTCACCATTTTTGGAGAAACAGCAACATAAATGTTTGATTTTCTAGAACTAGCATCCTCAATGTGCTATCCAATTAGAGAAGGATGCACTTTCCATGCACTCGGAATAGATGGTTTTATAGCAGCTGAGTCATGTAGTATCTTCTCTATGGCCCAAAGCACTCACAACCAACTTGTAGTTGCACATAGAAGGTCATTTTCTTCCATTTCAGTAGAGTCAGCAATCTCAGTAAGGGGCTTCTGCATAGTTTCAGGAAACTTGAAAGTGATCAAAAGCTTTTCTTAGAAAGCCTTGATGTCATGGGTAAGCAAAATACACACCTGTTAAGCAGCATTGTGTAAAATATGAGCAAGATACTTAGCAGGTAACACTGTCTCATTTTCATGGATAAGAATGTTATTCTTAAGAGAGTAAATGGAATTTGCCAAATTTTACTATTGCACCACCTACACAGAGGAGCAAAACTCAAGTTTGTGTGCAGACGCCATATCAACAATCTGCCTTTTCATTCAATCTTCACAGAAATGAAAAGATACCCTAAAACCACATTTTTCAAATCAATGTACCTATGGGAAGCTTGTTATTGGTGAGGGAGCAGGAGGCTGGCTGAAGACAAAGCAAAAGCTGGCACCTTGCACCCCCTCTCCACCCGCTCCCCTTGCTAATGTGTGTGACATTCTTCAGGCATCTCTGGCTGCCCTAAAAGAAAAACAAATAGTTAACTTGCAGAGATCACAGTCCTGCAAGACAGGAGTCTCCCTGTCTCCCTTGGTTTACCAATGTCCTGGAGATTTACAACAAAGAAGCTATCTAATAATAGCACAATTTCCAGAGGCAAATAACTCAGTTCCTCAAGCCCTAAATAAAGTTAAATTTTTTTTAAACCCAAATCTCACTAACAAGGACACTTGATAGGAGAAATGTGAAACTTTATCTCTAGATCTCCAAGATAGTGTCGAGAATCATTCCCAAGTATATGGCCCACTGATAGACATCTAAAGGGTCTCACAAGAAGATTTTTACTACTAGTAATAAATAACCTTTCTCCCTTGCTTCCAAAATTCCTTAGAGACTAACATCACTACCCAACTCCTGTGTATATAATCAGCCACTCCTCAGGATAACGGCACAGCAGCATCTCCGTCTGCCCACGGGTCCTGTCTCCGTGCTCTAATAAACCACCTTTTTGCACCAAAGATGTCTTAAGAATTCTTTCTTAGCTGTCGGCTCCAAACCTCACCCCACCGAACCTCACCTAGGTTCAAGACTTCATCACTATCACTGTCATTTGACTTGTTACTTGATCTACTGCAGAAAGTGTGATCACCATAAGAGTCCACTGAATCTCGTTTGCTTGAGCGAAATTAATCCAACATGTCTGTTATCAAACGAAATGCCTCCCCATGTTCACCCACAGGACATTTGAGTTGCAAACTCTCATCAAGAAATACAACTTCCACAGATGAAGCGGGACAGTGGTGTGAAGGTTGTGTTTGTTAGTAAGGAGTGCCCAAGCTCACTCAAAAGCCATGGCTTTCAAAGGAATATCGGTGTCTTTCTGGGAGACAAAACCCAACTGACTGAAGACCATCTACCTGTCTGTCCCATGTGTGTGACAGTCAGTCTCTGTTTGCGTGTTGCTGTCCCCTCTCCTTCCTGGGTCCTATGCAGGGTGCTGGTTTTGGTTGATTACCACCCTCAACAGGAACCTGTGGTCTTCTCTCTGCCATTAATGTAACACAGGGCTTGGAGCGTTCTTTTTTGGAGGTCTGGGTCACGCAGGTGTCCCTACGGTAATCATTATTATTTTCATTATCTGAACTTGTGCAAAAACATGGTCACGAGATTCGCCATGTTGACATTAAAGTAGCATTAACAGATTGCAAAGGGCAGCAGCTAATCCACAGACACATGTTAGGAGTAAAATGCAAGTCAAAGCGTCTTGGTACAGCACACTTGCAATGTATTTCACTTAGTGTGGAGGCCCAAAGCTGACATCCGAGGAAAAGGAATAAAAAGCTCAAGTGGAAACAGGTCATAGTGCCTCGTAAAACACATCCCTCAGAGTTCTCTAGTATCTAAATCTCACATGGAGATTGAACCTGCCGTCTTTCTCTTGCTCTCCCTTGATAAAAGCATCTCCTTCCTGCCCCTGCTGTTTAGGAAATGCGCGGGGGGCAGAGGGGCAGCTGGAGCCAGGGCTAGCTCTGTGTCCATGTGCGCCGGCTGTTCACGCCAGTTCCAACACAGCCCCTCTGCCCCTGCCCTCGGCGGCTGCATCTAACCCCAGGCAGGGCCTCCGGGGCTTTCTCTCCTATCACACACACAGGATGACCCTCCTATTTCTTGACCCTGAATGTACAGGAGGGGACTTGCGTGTTGTTCGATGGTCAGGGCTGGGACGGGGCGGTGGGACACTGCGGGAGGTAGTGCCGGTGCGTCTCCACACGGGAACTGCATGTTTTCAAAATCCTCCCTTACACACAACATCATCTCCAGACAACCTATGTGCGCACTGAAACTCATAAGACTTAAAAGCATCTTTCTCCTTCCTCTGTGCCTTCCCAGCGACTTTCCTCCCAAACATGCACACTCCAGCTCATCCTCATTGGAAAATGCCAGGGAGATGATGGTATCACAGACTAGAGACCTTCAGTTAGCCTAAGGAAAGGAAATCAAAACCAGGCATGTGTAACCACTGTGTTTCACTCCTGACACATTCTGTGTAAGATTCAATTATCACATTACAGTGACCATGCCCGCTGTGCCCTTCTATGTGATAGAACTTTAAAGACTCATAAGCAAAAACTTCTAGTGACAATTAATAGACGAGAGACTTATGAACCCAACAGAAGAAACTCAGGGGTGGCTTGTAACAAGTGGGATAAATTATTAGGTTTTTAATTCATACGTAGTACTTTAGGGTTTGCATGTAAGAATCGTTTTGTCCCGCATCCCTTGTTACAGGTACTACAGAATGCACTTTCTTAGACAATGTAAATATCATGCAGAATATGTCATGTTAGGGGAATCACAGGGTTCAAGAGGAACAAACAGAATTTAAACAGAAAACTGATACGTGTGTACAGAAATATGTTCTCCCTTCTCTACTGTGGTATGTCTGCACATACTGCTGACCGGTGCAAAGATATTACACCATAAAACTGCTCAAAGTTCCTTGAATTCCTTAAGGACAAAATACGCTATCTTACTTTTCTTAAATTTAAATTTACTGTGTGTCTAAGATTTAAGTGATATTAGTTTTTAAAAAACCAGGCTGTAAAATGAGGACAACAGAGTGGTATCGATGCCACATTTTTCCTATCTGGGTTTTGTGGTGAAATAAAATACCTGCTCATTTGGCCATCTGAGTGGACTTCTCTATGTATGAATGAGATGTATCTGAGTGATAAAGCCAAACGTGGGTAGTGCTAGATCTACATAATAAATCAAGATGTTTATAATAACTGTAGTCTTCTCAATGGCTGTAGTTTGAGTACCAAAAAATAAAAAGTCCTGAAAAAAAAAAAAACAGCTTAAGCAAATATTGACAGGTGCTTTGATTTTAAAATCAAGAATACAGAGATCCATCTTAAAATTTAAAAAGTATAATTGGAAAGGTGATTATTTTCTTAAAATTGGAATCTGCAAGCCATGTGCGCAGAGTTTGATCAGTGCACAGACATCACACTTTCGTCTACTTGGGGCCCCTACTGTGCTTGGACCCTAGGAATCTTGCTTCTTGTCATTATGAGAACCTTCAGAAGCGTTGGTGTGCGCCTACCGTCTCTGAGGGCTGACTGGCACCAGGCTCTTTTCCTGCTGCAGGGGTCCTTATCAAAAAATAAAGCCTCCTCTGTTGAATGCATTTTCATAGCTGCTTGGATAATTTTAATGTGTTTTTTGATGCATGGGACATTTATGTTGTCAGAACAACCATTTTACATGATTTGTACAAGAGCTTTTGTGGCTTTTAAAAATGACTCTAAAAGCCAAGAGAGTTTTAGTATGAATGATGGGTAAATGGGCCCAGTATGAGAAACTGAATATCAGGGATAAGTATTTTCACTTGTGAATATAATTATTTTAACTTTGGTAAGGCCTAATCTGCCGGGCTTTAAAAAGAATAGTAGAACTGGACATAGGATTATAGCTTACAAAGAAATGATATATTTTGAGCATAAACTAACCACAGGAGTATAATACATTACATTTGTACCTAACGGATGGTTTTCAAAGTACTGTTACTTGCATTACTTAATATGACCCTCACAGTCACCTTCAGGTTTAGGCAGGAAGATATTTTTATTCTCACACCACCGATGAAGAGACTGAGGCTTAGGGAGGACAGAGCTTTGAGCTGAATCTGTATAATATCTCCCTGAAATCTCTAGGAGTAAATACCCAAAATTCTAGAGTTGGAAGGAGTTGGGGCTTATTCCATCCAGCAAGACAATCCTTGTAGGAAAACCTTCCACACTCTGCAATTCTCTCTGTGTAACAGAAAGAGAGACGGACAGGGCAGGAAGGCAAACGACAGCTAGAAGGTTGGGGACAAAGCCTGAAAGGGACTGATTCTCCAGATTCTGTTAGAGAAAACCTTATCCCCGTAAAAATATTATCCAGGGGAACTTCATAAACCATCAGAACGGGCAAGTGGTAGGGTGTTTGCTGTGGTCTAAATGATTATGTCCTGCCGAAATTCCTATGTCAAAATCTTAAGCCCCAAGATGATGGGACTGGGGTGGGGCAGCTTTGGGAGGTAAGAGGTCACGAGGGCAAAGTCCTCATGAAGGAGATGAGTGAGCTCATTAAACAGTCTCAAAGATAACCTACAGCTATTGATTCTTACTAAGATCTTCTCCTAAATAAATAAAATGTTAAAAAACAAAACAAAACAAAAAAAGCGACACGTGGGTGGTTCAGTAGGTTAAGCGTCTGCCTTGGGCTCAGGTCAGGGTCCCAGGGTCCCTCCTCCACTCCCCCCGCCCCCTCTCCCATCCACCCCCCTGCAGATCCAATTCAAAGAAATCCATAGCTTCTACCTTTAAGATGTAACTTCCAAGTTCTGTTTTAATTTACTTTTAAAAACACACTTTTTATGACACCTTGTTATACACTATTTCCATAAAAAATACTAATTTTGGATTACCTGAATAATTTCTAAGTATAAAGATTATTTTTTGAAGGTTTGGTGAAATGTTTACATGAAACCATCTGAACCTGCTTACTTTTGTTACAGCTGAGAGGGACCAAAAGTTGTTGAAATCTGTGCCTGATTTTTTGTTTGTTCACATCTCTACTCTTAGAACATGTGTATCTTTAGCATACATATATATATTTCTCTTTTTTTATACTTTATTATTTTGTGTATTATTGGTCTTTGACATTATTTCTTTGTTTCATACCTGATCAAATTAATGTAATTGTTTATTATCTCCTCCCTTAAACTTGGCTTGTGTCAGTGGCTGTTTCTCTAACTTCTTAACTATTTGGTCATTAATATTTATTCTTCCTCTTTTTTTCCCCCTTCTTTGCCAAATCCTACTTGGTTTGATACTTAGACTCTTCATTATTATTTAATACTAAAAATATACTATTTTTGCTAATATTTTTAACCCATAATTTAATTAGAAGTCACTTTATTCAAGTCTTAAGACTTAAGTGTTTTATGCTCTCTTAAATCATTTCTAATTATAGTGCTTTGTGATAGAAAACAAGTTTGTTGAACTGGTTCTTTCCAATTAATGAGAATTGCTTTGTGACCTAGTGTATTTTCCATACAAATATACAGAAATGATCATATCTTGTTGAATTTATAATTCAGGTTTTCTATACTTTCTTCTCGATATACATAATTCACTTCTGAGAAAATCTCATGTGAATTTCTCTGTAATGTTCTATGTCTGTCAAGTACTGCATATTTTCAGATTACTTTTTAAAGTCATCTTTATTGAGGTATAATTTATGCACCATGCCATATGCCTGTTTAAGTGCAGAAGTCACTGAGCATTAACAGGTTAACATATGCAGAAACCACCACTAGGATAAAAATTCGCAGTATTTCCGTCATCCCTGCTCCTCCCACACTGAAGCTGTCTTCTTTGCCTCCAACAATGAAGGACTTGCTCCACTTTGCTACACTAGCTCCCATTTTCTAGAATTTTATGTAAATTGAAACAAATAGAAGACATTTTCTTGTTGTATTTAATTTAGCCTGATTCTAAGCTCATCCATATTTTTGTCCATACCAGTATCTCTGTTTTATTATACGAATATGCCATATTTTGTTAAATTTTGTGCCTTTGACAGATTTTTGGGCTTTTTCAGTTTTTGGCTATTGTGAGTTAAGGTATAAATATTCGGGTACATGTTGACTTTCAGTTACCGCACTGGGGGCACAGCGCTATTTCCCTGCAGTGTCATTACTCTCAGTACAATTATGATAGTGAGCATATTACACATATTTACCTATCCATATGTATCTCTTTTGGCGAGTGATTTGTTGTATCATACATTGACCGTGGGTTCTTCTCTAGTTCCTCCAACTCTTCTCCTGCTGGCTACACTGTGACCACAGTCACCCAGAGAGACAACACCACAAACAATACGAAGCTCACCCCAGGTAGGCGGCTTGCTCCAAGTGTGAACCACCCTCCCCGTCACCAGCGAGATACAAAACAAACAAAAACAGTACCTCCTGATTCACTCTCCAGTGCCTTTTCCATCTTTCCTTTGGTTGGTCATTTTGTTGATGTTCACAGATTTTATAGAAAACGAGTTGCTCTGCTTGGACCTTGTTACCTCACACAAGTGAAACCCGGCCTCCTGTTAATTGCATTTTCTTTCTTTCTAGGTGCAGAAGTTTATCTGGTCCATTATACATTTTGAGATGACAGTCCCTATTATCACAGGTCAGTGATCCAGAGATGAATGAAGGGGTTCCTGAATGAGTCAATACCCATCCCCTATTTCCACGCCTCATCCCTGCCTTTCCCCACAGGTAAACCCCCGAGTGCTGCACATGGAAGTAAAGCAAATTAAGTATGTGAACTTGAAAAACATGCAGTATTATTTGGAGTCCATGCTACCTCCAACCAGGCACAGTTACCAGAAAAAGGGAGAAGTCCACACGTTCCCATACCTCCTCACCTACCCTGTAACTATGGATCTTCCCCACCGCCTCGTGGCAGAAGGTCTCTCCTTTGCTGTCCTCTGCTGCTCCCTTGCAATCTATTAAATAAAGTTCTATCTCCTCTATTCCCCTTGGGTGAATTCTTTCACTGCTGGCACCGCCACCCCGCACACCATCCGGATGCCCCACACTTGTTGTCTTACATGGGGAACCTGTGGGCTGGGACTCTCCCCATATTCTCCAGGAATTTCTTAGGTCTTTCCCTCCATGGACCAACTCTAGGACTCCTTGGGGAACTGACGGCCTCCAGCAGAGGTCACTCCTTGGTGAGGATGAAAATGGTGTGGGGGATCAGGGGGTGGTACTGGACTGCCCCTGCCCCCCACCTTTCTCTTTACACCCCTTCAAAGGCCTGACCCTAGTACTTCCCAGGCAACCGACGGCTTCCACACAGGGCAGCTCCGTGGTGTGGTCGGAAGGTCTGACAGCAAACAGGCTGGACTGTGCATGCCTGTGAGGGTGAAGGACCCCTTCTCCTCCTCTCCCACTCCACTGGCAGCTTGCCCAGGGCCAATCCACATAGGACAGGGACGCTAGCCTTGCTTCTTTTGCCCCCCCCCTTTCCTCTGCTCCATGGATCCAGCCGCCATCTTGATCCACAGGGAAAGTGCACTCTTAATCTTAGTGGTTGAATCCGGCCCCCCCCTCCTTTTCCCAAGCCCAGTTAGGCCAGCAGGTTTCTGGCATTCTCTGTTGCTGGGGATGTTACTGCCGTCTGCTATGACCCCCTCCCAGCGGGATGGCTGCTAGAGTCGGTTGCCCCGTATATGGTCTGCTCCTTTTTCAGGCCAGTGGGATGCCCTGACTGAAATCCTGACTGCTACTGGGAGATCCACTCCCTTTCATGGGACACCCCCTTGGAACTGGCAGCTGGTCTTTTCCACTATGGGATAAACCCCCTCTCTTCAGACTTGGCCTTGGTCTGTATTTTTAAAAACTGCAACAAATCTGACCCTTAAAGCATGAGGAAAAAATCACATCTTTATGTAATGTTTTCTGGCCTAAATATAAATTCCTAGACCAAGAGGTACAGCCCCTCCATGGAACCCGTTCTTATAATACTATTTTCCAGCTTGACCTCTCTTGCTGGAACTCCTCCAAATGGTCAGAGATCCCACATATGCAAGCCTTCATGGCAGTGTCCTAAAAATCCCCAGCTCGGCAAAAACTGTACAATATATCTTGCTGGCTTTCATGGCCCACATGACCCCGTGGACATTCTAGATGACCCCTTTTTTATTCCACCCCATCACTTCCACCTCCCCCTGAAGGCCCAGGCCCTCCCCTAAACTCAAACCGACCACTTTAGACTCCCCCACAGGTACCCCAGAAACAAACTGACTGAGTTCAGGGGATGCAATTACCAATATACTCAGTATTAAAGCTAATTCAAGTTTGTTGGCTTAACTAAAAGAGACATGTCTTTAGAGTTACCAGCATTAAATTAAAAACTTTTATTCTACCAAGGTTTACTAAAGGACAAACAAGCCCATGTTATTTCTGTTGCAATTTGTCAGCAAAAAATGACTTAAATGATGTTAACTTTGTCTCTCTCATAAAGTTCTCATGGGTAATTGTTAAGATAGCCATCAAAATCTTTGGTAACGTGAAAGTGTGAAGTTTTGCTCAATGATAAATGGTTGAATTCATCAGATATCTTAGTCTTTTCCAAAGAAGATAAAATATTGAAACATTAATTACTAAACGTAAGTTTTATCTACTTTTGACTTCTTACTGCAGAGAAACTAAAGATACTTGGGTCTGTTGGAAAACATGCTTTGTACCTTCCTGAGGGACTGTACTATGAAAAATGCATGTTCCTAAAAGTTATGTAATGTATTCATGACTTTGCAGTCTAAAGAATTGTGGTGTAACAGACAGTTCACAATTGGTTACTACCTAGTTTTTATTGGAGACTAGAGTTCCTAAGAGTTAAAATTCTGCTAAACACAAAGAAGGTTTATGGAAGTGATACGAAAAGTAGCTGTATGTAGGAAAGCAGGAGACGTGTAGAATAGATACAATGAATGAGCACACATTTTTGTTGGGGTAAAAAAAAGTAATTTTTCCTAAAATGAGACGGGTCATATAGAGAGAAAAGGGTGGTGACAAAAATCTGAATGCAAAGGATAGTAGAAGGTTTGTGAAGGGAAAGCTTTAGAAAGAATTTTATGGACTAAGATTAAAACGAACAGATTTTAAAAGTACAAGGATATGAGATTAAAATTCTGCATTACTCTATGTCAAAAATGCAAAGTTTCTTGGACTGTTGGTCTGCTCTTGGTAAGAAAATGTAAACAATGGTGTTTTTTTTCTTTATTTGCCCAGAAAAATAAAGTTTCTACTTTTGTCTTTATCAGGACTTTGAACACTTAAAACTTCTTGAAGTTCATAATGATCTATAATCCTATTTAATCATGTGCTTTAAAACCTTCTGAGGGTTTTAACAAACTTCCCTGAGATTTCAATTGTAATGAAGTCTTTTTTTTTTTTTTAACTAACTAGTCTCCTTTATTTAGTATGTTAAATTATGTGGGAAGCACTAACAAACTAATAATGATAAGCCTCAGGTTGTATTGTATGGGTAAACATGACAACTATGTTCTAAATTACATAAAAACCCTAAAGTCTTAAGATATGCTTGTATAAGGTCATCACTTCACATTCTTATCATTAAAATGCTAGTTGTCACAGAAAAAAACAGATTTCCTTGTCAGCTACATTATAATGAACTCCCATATCAGACCTTTAACAATGTCCATTGCTGAGTGTTTTTTTGTCATTTGCATTTACTGTCATTACATTTATTGTCATTTACATTTATTGTTCTGATGCTCTTAAAAAATGAGTTTTGTCATCATAGAGTGTTTTGTTGTTGTTGTTGTTGTTGTTGTTGTTTGTTCATTTTTGTTTTGTTTTTGGTCAAACATGGGTATTTGGTATCTTCAAGATCATAAAACTGAACTGGGTAAGAATTTCCAGAACCAATGGGAAAGCTGAATTCGAACAAAAGTTAATAATATAGGGCTAAATTAAAGAAGATGATATAGTTTTTATAACTCTTAATTTGAAACATTGCTGGTTCTTTACTATTAGCTCTTCCAGATGGAGAAAGTTTTCTCTTAAAATATCTATGACTTAGAGAAATGTGAAGTATTCCTTTGTGAATAAACTGAAACATTTAACTTTTCTCTCTAGCTGGACCCTCCAGAATTCAGAAACTCTTAATGAGTATTCTTTTTTCCATGGCAATTACAGTTATATGCATAAGTTCAGTAAGAATCTGCTCTCCTTGTAACCGGACACCATTGGTCATTTTACCAAGATGTTGACTGGAATGTCGCATTTGAGAGCCACGCACAGACTCAGATATGACCTCTAGAAAGCTTTAAAGAATTAAGGTTGACTTTATGAAACCAATAGAACACTTGGATTGTAGACTGTCACTTCCTGGCAGGTGCAGGAACCTCAGGATGTGTTGGGAACCTCGAGAAGAAAAATCCACCCCAATCTACAGATACTACAGCATGTCTAATGGCAAGTATTTGGCTTGGCTTCTGGTCTTGAGAGGCTATTAAAAGTTCACTCTAGAGATTCCTTATAAAAAGTTTCAGCAAAGCAGATTTTAAAGAATTTATATAATCAATCACTATTCTTGCTGAGTTTATGTAAATTCAGTCAAGTTTTTTTTTTTTAATTGAACTTGTTTTTAAAAGAATTAGTCTCATCTTGGCCATCCTTGGATACAAGGGTGATTAGCTAGAGAAAAATTGTGTTTCAATAAGACACCTTTGCAGATGTTAAATTTTAGTTCTGATTAATTGTCTTTGAATGTTTGTTGTTTGCCTCAGCTAGACAACTTGAGGTAGACTTCACAGAAATTGCCATAGTAGCTCATGGATAGATAATCTCTGTGGCTGTTACTCTGTGGGAATAAAAACAGAACCTCATGGACATAGGATTACTTGAAAAACTGGAAAGTGGGCTAGACTCAACAACTGTATAAGTCAACTACCACCTTGACCGGTTCTGTGTGGCCGGGAAGACAAAATCACTCCTTCAAAGCCAGAGTGCACCCCATCCCATGGGGTTAGTGGTGAATTTCTCTAGATAAAGTCCAGATAATGGTTGACTCCACTTACTTATGATTGGTTTGGATAATGACTGGGGAATGTGCATATCCCCAGACAAGTCATCTCCCACTGGCCAGTGATTCCTCAGAATTGGGATACCATAAAGGTCAGACATCAGACAAAGAGGGCTTCTCAATGGTTTTATCCTTTAGCCATATTTGTTCCAGGAGCTGCCTCTACTGATATAAAATTGCAAATAAAGGCTTTAGTCAAGCAGACAGCAGCCACCTTTAACCAAGTCTGACACACAGTCATCCACAAATTCAAAAGGTGACCCTCCAAAACTGAAAGTCCCTTGATACCATGACTATAGCTCAAGGAGGAACCTATGCTATCATTAAAACAGGGTATTGTGTAGCTAGTCCAGATTAAGACAAATCTGTGACAGGGTTACTAGAAGACATGAACACTCAAACCCGTGCTTTAAAAGATCCCTCCCTGGGCACCTGGGAGGCTCAGTTGGTTGAGCGACTGCCTTGGGCTCAGGTTATGATCCCGGACTTCCAGGATCGAGTCCCGCATCGGGCTCCCAGCTCCTTGGGGAGTCTGCTTCTCCCTCTGACCTTCTCCTCTCTTATGCTCTCTCTCACTCATTCTCTCTCAAATAAATAAAATCTTTAAAAAAAAAAAAAGATCCCTCCCTCTCCTTTAAGTAATTGTTAAACTCCTGGACTGGAGGAGGATTGTGGTCAACTATGAAAGATCTCTTTATTGGACTTCTCATTCTCATAATGATATTAATCTTGTTTAATTGTCTTTTGTGATGTCTCTCCACATGGTGCCAAGAATCCTTCACTGCTGTAACTTTAAGCCCACAGAGGCTTGAAGGAAGTCCTTTACTTAGGGAGATCCAGACATGCTGTCTACCTTGGATTTGGCTGCTTCTGTCTTTCATAATTCCTACAAAAAAATTCCCAACTGACCAAGATTGACCCATACATACGTAGGGACATCGCTATGTCCCTCACTCATTAGAAGAAGCTGCTGAAGATGAGACCTTCACAGAAATGTCAAAGATCTGTCATTGCTGATCCGTGACAGGGAATGGAGATCCACTTTTAGGCAACAGGTCCGAGCAATGGAAACGTGAACAAGGCAAAAGGGCCCACAACGACCCCTGAGTTGAATGCAAACAGGCTCATGAAACCATAGGTCCTAAACCAATGCGCTACTTATAACCAGGCACATCTCCTAAGGTTACCAACTAAAGGGACAATTCCGTAGTCCCCATACTTTGCCCTATCACTACAGCTCCTCATCACCACCACCTGCCAGACAGTTTCCTCCTTGCTGTCCAGAATGCTGCTCCCTTGCAGTGTGTTCAGTAAACTTCTACCTCCTTTGCTCTGCCCTACATGAATCTGTTCACCCCTGGTGCAGCTGGTCCCCACACAATCGAAATGCCCCACATTATTATTAATCCTTATCTGACACGTGGAACTTAACTTGTCAAATAAGCTTTATTTGTATGTCATTTTTTTCACTCTCCACTTTTTGGTTCAATTAATTTTTTAGTGAATCTCTTTGTCAGAATTTCTTTTTATTTTTAAGATTTTATGTATTTATTTGATAGAGGAGACAGTGAAAGCAGGAACAAAAGCAGGGGGATTGGGAGGGGGAGAAGCAAGCTTTTCCACTGAGCAGGGAACCCAATGCGGGGCTCGATCCCAGGACCCTGAGATCATGACCTGAGCCGAAGGCAGATGCCTAATGACTGAGCAACCCAAGCGCCCCTCTTTATCAGGATTTCTTAATGTTCTTTGGGCCATGCACCTTCTTTTGTGTTGAAATCTATGAATATCTTCTCAAAATAATGATTTAAAATGAAAAAAATACACGTATCCTATACACTACTTGTTAGTTTTCAACCATTTCCTTAATTGTCTTGGATTTCTGCACATTTTTGGTGATTATTGATGGTCTGTTCATCTTTTTATTGAGAATCTGATTTTGACTGCTAGGTATGCTTCTTGTTATTATGCAGCAAGGGTGTAATGTGCTTCCAATCACCATGTGTCAACCGCTTGTCTCCTGACCCCTGACTCTAATGGCACTTCACCTACGGCGCTGTTCCAGTTTTCTCTTCCCAGTGACAGTATTCACTGCTTTATCCTTTTCCACTTACTCAAAACCACTCAGCCATAAAAAGACGACAGAGAAAGGAATCCTACCAGCTATTTTGATTGCAACTACCCAATTAAATGCTTCCCCGCTTTGCAAGAATTAGAAACCTTCAAGAAACATAAAACAAAGAGAGTCAGATTCTTAAAATGGCCAGTCTTGGTTCAGCAATTGAAAATGACTGATTTTTTTCCTCCTTCCTTCATTTAGGTAACCTGTAGTTTTAGTTTTGTACTTACACTATGGAAAAACAACAACACATCACTGAGGAACCAGTTCGGGAAATACAAACACATAAATTTTAAAACACTGTTAATAAAAAGTGAAACTGTTACATTATAGAGAATTTATTTAAAAAAGCAATTTTCCAGTCAGTTCTTGGACTCTAAGATTATGAGGGTCAAGCAGCTGTCTGATCTCAAACCCACATATGTACTTAGGACATTCTTAACGAGACTGATAAGGGTTGAGTTTAATAATATCTAAGAGACCCTGACTAATACTGATAAGAGTTTTCAACATAAAGACTTTCACATGGCCCTATACATCAGTCAAGTGGATATGCTCACTTGTGCAAAAATTTCTAACAATGTCACACTTCAGTAGTAGTTTCAAAAGTTGGGCTAATTAACATACTTAATTTTCAGTGTGGTAAATGAGGAATGGGAATTTTCATTAAATGATCTAAGTAAATTCACAAAAGAGCTGTTGACAACTGAGCTGTTTTGAGG